>NW_026110219.1:0-56823 GCF_013377495.2 Cygnus atratus | reverse complement strand
CGCCAGGGTACACCGCGGTGGGTCCTCCGGGGCGACCGTGAGCCTGCCGGTGGTCACCGGGGTGGGTCCTCCGGGGTGAACAGGGATACGCCAGTGGTCACTGGGGTGGATCCTCCGGAGCGCCCGGGGGCCTTCAGGGGTTCGCTGCGGTGGGTCCTCCGGGGCAATCGGGGGCTGGCCGAGGGTCACCGAGGTGGGTCCTCCAGTGCGACTGGGGGTTCACCTGGGGTCACCGTGGTTGGTCCTACGGGGCGCCCTGGGGTTCTCCGGGGGTCGCTGGGGTGGGTCCTCCGGGGCGACCGGGTTCCGCCGGGGGTCACCGGGGTGGGTCCTCCGGGGTGACCGGGGGCCCACCGTGGATCACCGTGCTGGGTCCTCCACCGGACACGGGGGCCCGCCAGGGTTCACCGCAGTGGGTCCTCAAGGGCACACTGGGGCCCACCGGGGTTCACCGGGGTGGGTCCTCCGGGGCGACCGTGAGCCTGCCGGTGGTCACCGGGGTGGGTCCTCCGGGGTGACCGGGGGTATGCCGGTGGTCACCGGGGTGGATCCTCCGGAGCGCCCGGGGGCCTGCCGGGGGTCACTGGGATGGGTACTCCGGGGCGATCGGGGGCCGGCTGAGGGTCACCGAGGTGGGTCCTCCAGTGCGACCGGGGGTTCGCCTGGGGTCACCGTCGTTGGTCCTACGGGGCGCTCGGGAGCCTGCCGGGGGTCACCGGGGTGGGTGTTCCGGGGCGACCAGGGGGTCTCTCAGGGGTTAACGGGGTGGGTCCTCCGGGGCGACTGGGGACCCGCCGGGTTTCACCGGGGTGGGTCCTCCGGGGCGCCCGGGGGCCCGCCGGGTGTCGACTTGGGGGATCCTTCGGGTGGACCGGGGGCCTGCCCAGGATCACCGGGGTGGGTCCTCAAGGGGAACCCGGGTGTCCGCCGGTGGTCACCGTGGTGGGTCCTCCGGGGCGCCCGTAGGCCCGTGAGGGGTCACCCAAGTGTGTCCTCCCCAGCGCCTGGGAGACCGCCGGGGGTCACCGGGGTGGGTCTTTCAGGGCGACGGGGGGCCTGCCATTGGTCACCGGGATGGGTCCTCCGGGGCGCCCGAAGGCCCGCCAGGGGTCACCGGGGGGGATCCTCTGGGGCGCCCGTGGGCCAGCTGGGGGTCACCGGGGTGGGTCCTCTAGTGCGCACTGGGACCCACAGGGGCTCACCCGGGTGGGTCCTCCGGGGCGTCCGGGGGTCCACCGGGGGTCACCGGGGTGGATCCTCCGGGGCGCCCGGGGGTCTGCCGGGCATAACCGGGGTGCGTCCTCTGGTGCGCCAGGGGGCCCGCCCGGGATCAACGGGGCGGGTCCTCTGGGGCACCCGGGGGCCATCTGGGGGTCACCGGGGTGGGTCTTCCGGGGCGCCCGGGGGTCCACCAGGGGTCAATGGGGTGGGTCGTCCAGGGCGACTGGGGTCCCGCCGGGGGTCACCCGGGTGGGTCCTCCGGGGCGACCGGGGGCCCGCCAGGGGTCACCGGGGTATGTCCTCCGGGGCGACCGAGGGCCCGTCGGGGGTCACCGGGGTGGGTCCTTCGGGTCGCCAGTGCCCCTGACGGGGGTCACCAAGGTGTGTCCTCCGGGGAGACCAGGGGCCTGCCGGGGGTCACTGGGGTGGGTCCTCCGGGGCGATCGGGGGCCGGCTGAGGGTCACCGAGCTGGGTCCTCCAGTGAGATCGGGGGTTCGACTGGGGTCACCGTGGTTGGTCCTACGGGGCGCTCGGGAGCCTGCCGGTGGTCACCGTGGTGGGTCCTCCGGGGCGCCCGTGGGTCCGCCGGGGTCACCGGGGTGGGTCCTTCGGGGCGATGGGCGGCCCGCCGGGGGTCATCGAGGTGGGTCCTCCGGGGCGCCCCTGGGCCCGCGAGGGGTCACCCGGGTGTGTCCTCCCCAGCGCCTGGGAGCGTGCCGGGGGTAACCGGGGTGGGTCCTCCGGGTCGCCAGTGCCGCTGACGGGGGTCACCAAGGTGTGTCCTCCGGGGCGACCAGGGGCCGGCCGGGGGTCACCGGGGTGGGTCCTACGGGGCACCCGGGGGCCCGCCAGGGGTCAATGGGGTGGGTCTTCCGGGGCGCCCGGGGGTCCACCAGGGGTCAATGGGGTGGGTCGTCCAGGGCGACTGGGGTCCCGCCGGGGGTCACCCGGGTGGGTCCTCCGGGGCGACAGGGGTCCCGCCGGGGGTCACCGGGGTATGTCCTCCGGGGCGACCGAGGGTTCAACGGGGGTCACCAGGATGGGTCCTTCGGGGCTCCCTGGGTTCTTCCGGGGGTCACCGGGGTGGGTCCTCCGGGGCTCCTGAAGGCCCGCCGGGGGTCACCAGGATGGGTCCTTCGGGGCTCCCTGGGGTCTTCCGGGGGTCACCGGGGTGGGTCATTCGGGGCGATGGGCGGCCCGCCGGGGGTCATCGAGGTGGGTCCTCCGGGGCGCCCGTGGGGCCCGCCAGGAGTCACCAGTGTGTGTCCCCCGGGGCCGCCCAGGGATCCACTGGGGGTCACTGGCCTGGGTCCTCCGGGGCGCTTGTGGGCCCGCAGGGGGTCACCGGGGTGGGTCCTCCGGGTCGCCAGTGCCCCTGACGGGGGTCACCAAGGTGTGTCCTCCGGGGCGACCAGGGGCCGGCCGGGGGTCACCGGGGTGGGTCCTACGGGGCACCCGGGGGCCCGCCAGGGGTCAATGGGGTGGATCTTCCGGGGCGCCCGGGGGTCCACCAGGGGTCAATGGGGTGGGTCGTCCAGGGCGGCTGGGGTCCCGCCGGGGGTCACCCGGGTGGGTCCTCCGGGGCGACCGGGGGCCCGCCGGGGGTCACCGGGGTATGTCCTCTGGGGCGACCGAGGGTCCAACGGGGGTCACCAGGATGGGTCCTTCGGGGCTCCCTGGGTTCTTCCGGGGGTCACCGGGGTGGGTCCTCCGGGGCTCCTGAAGGCCCGCCGGGGGTCACCAGGATGGGTCCTTCGGGGCTCCCTGGGGTCTTCCGGGGGTCACCGGGGTGGGTCATTCGGGGCGATGGGCGGCCCGCCGGGGGTCATCGAGGTGGGTCCTCCGGGGCGCCCGTGGGCCCGCGAGGGGTCACCCAAGTGTGTCCTCCCTAGCGCCTGGGAGCCTGCCGGGGGTCACCGGGGTGGGTGTTCCGGGGCGACCGGGGGTCTCCCAGGGGTTAACGGGGTGTGTCCTCCGGGGCGACTGGGGACCCGCCGGGTTTCACCGGGGTGGGTCCTCCGGGGCGTCCGGGGGTCCTCCGAGGATCACCGGGGTGGGTCCTCCATGGTGACCGGGGGCCCGTTGGGGTTCACCGGGGCGAGTCCTTTCGGGGCGCCCGGGGGCCCATCGGGGGTCACCGGGGTGCGTCCTCCATGGTGACCGGGAGCCTGCCGGGGGTCACTTGGTTGGGTCCTCCGGTGCGCCCTGGGGCACGCTGGGGGTCACTGGGGTATGTCCTCTGGGTCGCCAGTGCCCCTGACGGGGGTCACCAAGGTGTGTCCTCCGGGGCGACCGGGGGTCCAACGGGGGTCACCGGGGTGGGTCCTCCGGGCGACCGGGGGCCCGCCGCGGGTCACTGGGTTGGGTCCTCCGTGGCAACCGGGGTTCCTCCGGGGTTCACCGGGGTGGGTCCTCCGGGGCGCCCGGGGACCCGTCGGGTTTCACCGGGGTGGGTCCTCCGGGGAGCCCGGGGGCCCGCCAGGGGTCGACCTGGGGGATCCTCCGGGTCGACCGGGGGCCTGCCGGTGGTCACCGGGGTGGGTCCTCAAGGGGAACCCGGGTGTCCGCCGGGGTCACCGGGGTGGGTCCTCCGGGGCGATGGGCGGCCCGCCGGGGGTCATGGAGGTGGGTCCTCCGGGGAGCCCGAGGGCCCGCCAGGGGTCACCGTGGTGGATCCTCTCGGCGCCTGTGGGCCCGCCGAGGGTCACCGGGGTGGGTCAGCCGTGGCGCCCGAGGGCCCACCAGGGGTCACTGGGGTGGCTCATCCGGGGCACCCTGCGGCCCGATGCGGGTCACTGAGGTGGGTCTTCTGGAGCGACCGGGGGCCCGCTGGGAGTCACCGGGGTGGGTACCCCAGGGCGACCGTGGTCCTGTCAGGGTTCACCGGGGGTGGGTTCTCCAGGGCGAAGGGGGGGCCCGCCACGGATCACCGTGCTGGGTCCTCCATGGGACACGAGGGCCAGCTGGGGGTCACCGGGGTGGGTCCTCCGGGGAGCCCGGGGGCGAGCCAGGTGTTACCAGGGTGGGTTCTCCGGGGCGCCCTGGGGCCCGCCAGGAGTCACCAGTGTGTGTCCCCCGGGGCCGCCCAGGGATCCACTGGGGGTCACTGGCCTGGGTCCTCCGGGGCGCTTGTGGGCCCGCAGGGGGTCACCGGGGTGGGTCCTCCGGGGCGCCAGTGCCCCTGACGGGGTCACCAAGGTGTGTCCTCCGGGGCGACCAGGGGCCGGCCGGGGGTCACCGGGGTGGGTCCTACGGGGCACCCGGGGGCCCGCCAGGGGTCAATGGGGTGGATCTTCCGGGGCGCCCGGGGGTCCACCAAGGGTCAATGGGGTGGGTGTCCAGGGCGACTGGGGTCCCGCCGGGGGTCACCGGGGTATGTCCTCTGGGGCGACCGAGGGTCCAACGGGGGTCACCAGGATGGGTCCTCCGGGGCTCCCTGAGTTCTTCCGGGGGTCACCGGGGTGGGTCCTCCGGGGCTCCCTGGGGTCTTCCGGGGGTCACCGGGGTGGGTCCTCCGGGGCGATGGGCGGCCCGCCGGGGGTCACCGGGGTGGGTGTTCGGGGCGACCTGCGGTCTCCCAGGGGTTAGCGGGGTGGGTCCTCCGGGGCGACTGGGGACCCGCCGGGTTTCACCGGGGTGGGTCCTCCGGGGCGTCCGGGGGTCCTCCGAGGATCACCGGGGTGGGTCCTCCATGGTGACCGGGGGCCCATCGGGGGTCACCGGGGTGCGTCCTCCATTGTGACCGGGAGCCCGCCGGGGGTCACTTGGTTGTGTCCCCCGGTGCGCCCTGGGGCACGCTGGGGGTCACTGGGGTGGGTCATTCGGGGCGACCAGAGTCTCGCAGGGGTCACCGGGGCGGCTCCTCCGGGGCCCCCCAGGGATCCACTGGGGGTCACTGGCCTGGGTCCTCCGGGGCGCCTGGAGGCCCGCCGGGTGTCAACTTGGGGGATCCTCCGGGTCGACCGTGGGCCTGCCCAGGATCACCGGGGTGGGTCCTCAAGGGGAACCCGGGTGTCCGCCGGGGTCACCGGGGTGGGTCCTCCGGGGCGATGGGCGGCCCGCCGGGGGTCATGGAGGTGGGTCCTCCGGGGAGCCCGAGGGCCCGCCAGGGGTCACCGTGGTGGATCCTCTCGGCACCCGTGGGCCCGCCGGGGGTCACCGGGGTGGGTCAGCCGTGGCGCCCGAGGGCCCACCAGGGGTCACTGGGGTGGCTCCTCCGGGGCACCCTGCGGCCCGATGCGGGTCACTGAGGTGGGTCTTCTGGAGCGACCGGGGGCCCGCTGGGAGTCACCGGGGTGGGTACCCCAGGGCGACCGTGGTCCTGTCAGGGTTCACCGGGGGTGGGTTCTCCAGGGCGAAGGGGGGGCCCGCCACGGATCACCGTGCTGGGTCCTCCATGGGACACGAGGGCCAGCTGGGGGTCACCGGGGTGGGTCCTCTGGGGCGCTTGTGGGCCCGCGGGGGGTCACCGGGGTGGGTCCTCCGGGTCGCCAGTGCCCCTGACGGGGGTCACCAAGGTGTGTCCTCCGGGGCGACCAGGGGCCGGCCGGGGGTCACCGGGGTGGGTCCTACGGGGCACCCGGGGGCCCGCCAGGGGTCAATGGGGTGGATCTTCCGGGGCGCCCGGGGGTCCACCAGGGGTCAATGGGGTGGGTGTCCAGGGCGACTGGGGTCCCGCCGGGGGTCACCGGGGTATGTCCTCTGGGGCGACCGAGGGTCCAACGGGGGTCACCAGGATGGGTCCTCCGGGGCTCCCTGAGTTCTTCCGGGGGTCACCGGGGTGGGTCCTCCGGGGCTCCCTGGGGTCTTCCGGGGGTCACCGGGGTGGGTCCTCCGGGGCGATGGGCGGCCCGCCGGGGGTCACCGGGGTGGGTGTTCGGGGCGACCGGGGGTCTCCCAGGGGTTAACGGGGTGGGTCCTCCGGGGCGACTGGGGACCCGCCGGGTTTCACCGGGGTGGGTCCTCCGGGGCGTCCGGGGGTCCTCCGAGGATCACCGGGGTGGGTCCTCCATGGTGACCGGGGGCCCATCGGGGGTCACCGGGGTGCGTCCTCCATTGTGACCGGGAGCCCGCCGGGGGTCACTTGGTTGTGTCCCCCGGTGCGCCCTGGGGCACGCTGGGGGTCACTGGGGTGGGTCATTCGGGGCGACCAGAGTCTCGCAGGGGTCACCGGGGCGGCTCCTCCGGGGCCCCCCAGGGATCCACTGGGGGTCACTGGCCTGGGTCCTCCGGGGCGCCCGGAGGCCCGCCGGGTGTCAACTTGGGGGATCCTCCGGGTCGACCGTGGGCCTGCCCAGGATCACCGGGGTGGGTCCTCAAGGGGAACCCGGGTGTCCGCCGGGGTCACCGGGGTGGGTCCTCCGGGGCGATGGGCGGCCCGCCGGGGGTCATGGAGGTGGGTCCTCCGGGGAGCCCGAGGGCCCGCCAGGGGTCACCGTGGTGGATCCTCTCGGCGCCTGTGGGCCCGCCGGGGGTCACCGGGGTGGGTCAGCCGTGGCGCCCGAGGGCCCACCAGGGGTCACTGGGGTGGCTCCTCCGGGTCACCCTGCGGCCCGATGCGGGTCACTGAGGTGGGTCTTCTGGAGCGACCGGGGGCCCGCTGGGAGTCACCGGGGTGGGTACCCCAGGGCGACCGTGGTCCTGTCAGGGTTCACCGGGGGTGGGTTCTCCAGGGCGAAGGGGGGGCCCGCCACGGATCACCGTGCTGGGTCCTCCATGGGACACGAGGGCCAGCTGGGGGTCACCGGGGTGGGTCCTCCGGGGAGCCCGGGGGCGAGCCAGGTGTTACCAGGGTGGGTTCTCCGGGGCGCCCTGGGGCCCGCCAGGAGTCACCAGTGTGTGTCCCCCGGGGCCGCCCAGGGATCCACTGGGGGTCACTGGCCTGGGTCCTCCGGGGCGCTTGTGGGCCCGCAGGGGGTCACCGGGGTGGGTCCTCCGGGTCGCCAGTGCCCCTGACGGGGGTCACCAAGGTGTGTCCTCCGGGGCGACCAGGGGCCGGCCGGGGGTCACCGGGGTGGGTCCTACGGGGCACCCGGGGGCCCGCCAGGGGTCAATGGGGTGGATCTTCCGGGGCGCCCGGGGGTCCACCAGGGGTCAATGGGGTGGGTCGTCCAGGGCGGCTGGGGTCCCGCCGGGGGTCACCCGGGTGGGTCCTCCGGGGCGACCGGGGGCCCGCCGGGGGTCACCGGGGTATGTCCTCTGGGGCGACCGAGGGTCCAACGGGGGTCACCGGGATGGGTCCTTCGGGGCTCCCTGGGTTCTTCCGGGGGTCACCGGGGTGGGTCATTCGGGGCGATGGGCGGCCCGCCGGGGGTCACCGGGGTGGGTGTTCCGGGGCGACCGGCGGTCTCCCAGGGGTTAACGGGGTGGGTCCTCCGGGGCGACTCGGCACCCGCCGGGTTTCACCGGGGTGGGTCCTCCATGGTGACCGGGGGCCTGTTGGGGTTCACCGGGGCGAGTCCTCCAGGGCGCCCGGGTGCCCATCGGGGGTCACCGGGGTGTGTCGTCCAGGGCGACTGGGGTCCCGCCGGGGGTCACCGGGGTATGTCCTCTGGGTCGCCAGTGCCCCTGACGGGGGTCACCAAGGTGTATCCTCCGGGGCGACCGGGGGTCCAACGGGGGTCACCGGGGTGGGTCCTCCGGGCGACCGGGGGCCCGCCGCGGGTCACTGGGTTGGGTCCTCCGTGGCAACCGGGGTTCCTCCGGGGTTCACCGGGGTGGGTCCTCCAGGGCGCCCGGGGACCCGTCGGGTTTCACCGGGGTGGGTCCTCCGGGGCGCCCGGGGGCCCACCAGGGGTCGACATGGGGGATCCTCCGGGTCGACCGGGGGCCTGCCGGTGGTCACCGGGGTGGGTCCTCAAGGGGAACCCGTGAGCCTGCCGGTGGTCACCGGGGTGGGTCCTCCGGGGTGACCGGGGGTATGCCGGTGGTCACCGGGGTGGATCCTCCGGAGCGCCCGGGGGCCTGCCGGGGGTCACTGGGGTGGGTCCTCCGGGGCGATCGGGGGCCGGCTGAGGGTCACCGAGGTAGGTCCTCCAGTGCGACCAGGGGTTCGCCTGGGGTCACCGTCGTTGGTCCTACGGGGCGCTCGGGAGCCTGCCGGGTGTCAACTTGGGGGATCCTTCGGGTCGACCGGGGGCCTGCCCAGGATCACCGGGGTGGGTCCTCAAGGGGAACCCGGGTGTCCGCCGGTGGTCACCGTGGTGGGACCTCCGGGGCGCCCGTAGGCCCGTGAGGGGTCACCCAAGTGTGTCCTCCCCAGCGCCTGGGAGACCGCCGCGGGTCACCGGGGTAGGTCTTTCAGGGCGACGGGGGGGCCTGCCATTGGTCACCGGGATGGGTCCTCCGGGGCGCCCGAAGGCCCGCCAGGGGTCACCGGGGTGGATCCTCTGGGGCGCCCATGGGCCAGCTGGGGGTCACCGGGGTCGATCCTCTGGGGCGACCGGGGGCCCGTCGGGGGTCACTGGGGTGGGTCCTCCGGGTCGCCAGTGCCCCTGACGGGGGTCACCAAGGTGTGTCCTCCGGGGAGACCAGGGGCCTGCCGGGGGTCACTGGGGGTGGGTCCTCTGGGGCGATCGTAGGTTCGACTGGGGTCACCGTGGTTGGTCCTCCGGAGCGCCCGGGGGCCCGCCAGGGGTCGACTTGGGGGATCCTCCGGTTCGACCGGGGGCCTGCCAAGGATCACCGGGGTGGGTCCTCAAAGGGAACCCGTGTGTCCGCCGGTGGTCACCGTGGTGGGTCCTCTGGGGCGCCCGTGGCTCGCCGGGGGTCACCGGGGTGGGTCAGCCTTGGCGCCCGAGGGCCCACCAGGGGTCACTGGGGTGGCTCCTCCGGGTCACCCTGCGGCCCGATGCGGGTCACTGAGGTGGGTCTTCTGGAGCGACCGGGGGCCCGCTGGGAGTCACCGGGGTGGGTACCCCAGGGCGACCGTGGTCCTGTCAGGGTTCACCGGGGGTGGGTTCTCCAGGGCGAAGGGGGGGCCCGCCACGGATCACCGTGCTGGGTCCTCCATGGGACACGAGGGCCAGCTGGGGGTCACCGGGGTGGGTCCTCCGGGGAGCCCGGGGGCGAGCCAGGTGTTACCAGGGTGGGTTCTCCGGGGCGCCCTGGGGCCCGCCAGGAGTCACCAGTGTGTGTCCCCCGGGGCCGCCCAGGGATCCACTGGGGGTCACTGGCCTGGGTCCTCCGGGGCGCTTGTGGGCCCGCAGGGGGTCACCGGGGTGGGTCCTCCGGGGCGACCGGGGGCCCGCCAGGGGTCAATGGGGTGGATCTTCCGGGCGCCCGGGGGTCCACCAGGGGTCAATGGGGTGGGTCGTCCAGGGCGGCTGGGGTCCCGCCGGGGGGTCACCCGGGTGGGTCCTCCGGGGCGACCGGGGGCCCGCCGGGGTCACCGGGGTATGTCCTCTGGGGCGACCGAGGGTCCAACGGGGGTCACCAGGAGGGGTCCTTCGGGGCTCCCTGGGTTCTTCCGGGGGTCACCGGGGTGTGTCATTCGGGGCCATGGGCGGCCCGCCGGGGGTCACCGGGGTGGGTGTTCCGGGGCGATCGGGGGTCTCCCAGGGGTTAACGGGGTGGGTCCTCCGGGGCGACTGGGGACCCGCCGGGTTTCACCGGCGTGGGTCCTCCGGGGCGACCGGGGGCCCGCCGGGGGTCACCGGGGTGGGTCGTCCAGGGCGACTGGGGTCCCGCCGGGGGTCACCGGGGTGGTCCTCCGGGCGACCGGGGGCCCGCCGCGGGTCACTGGGTTGGGTCCTCCGTGGCAACCGGGGTTCCTCCGGGGCTCACCGTTGTCGGTGCTCTGGGGCGCCCGGGGGCCCACCGCGGGTCACCGGGGTGGGTCCTCCGGGGCGACCGTGAGCCTGCCGGTGGTCACCGGGGTGGGTCCTCCGGGGTGACCGGGGGTATGCCGGTGGTCACCGGGGTGGATCCTCCGGAGCGCCCGGGGGCCTGCCGGGGGTCACTGGGGTGGGTCCTCCGGGGCGATCGGGGGCCGGCTGAGGGTCACCGAGGTGGGTCCTCCAGTGCGACCGGGGGTTCGCCTGGGGTCACCATCGTCGGTCCTACGGGGCGCTCGGGAGCATGCCGGGGGTCACCGGGGTGGGTGTTCCGGGGCGACCGGGGGGTCTCTCAGCTGTTAACGGGGTGGGTCCTCCGGGGCGACTGGGGACCCGCCGGGTTTCACCGGGGGTGGGTCCTCCGGGGCGCCCGGAGGCCCGCCGGGTGTCAACTTGGGGGATCCTTCGGGTCGACCGGGGGCCTGCCCAGGAACACCGGGGCGGGTCCTCCGGGGTGACCGGGGGTATGCCGGTTGTCACCGGGGTGGATCCTCCGGAGCGCCCGAGGGCCCACCAGGGGTCACTGGGGTGGCTCCTCCGGGTCACCCTGCGGCCCGATGCGGGTCACTGAGGTGGGTCTTCTGGAGCGACCGGGGGCCCGCTGGGAGTCACCGGGGTGGGTACCCCAGGGCGACCGTGGTCCTGTCAGGGTTCACCGGGGGTGGGTTCTCCAGGGCGAAGGGGGGGCCCGCCACGGATCACCGTGCTGGGTCCTCCATGGGACACGAGGGCCAGCTGGGGGTCACCGGGGTGGGTCCTCCGGGGAGCCCGGGGGCGAGCCAGGTGTTACCAGGGTGGGTTCTCCGGGGCGCCCTGGGGCCCGCCAGGAGTCACCAGTGTGTGTCCCCCGGGGCCGCCCAGGGATCCACTGGGGTCACTGGCCTGGGTCCTCCGGGGCGCTTGTGGGCCCGCAGGGCGTCACCTGGGTGGGTCCTCCGGGTCGCCAGTGCCCCTGACGGGGGTCACCAAGGTGTGTCCTCCGGGGCGACCGGGGGCCTGCCCAGGATCACTGGGGTGGGTCCTACGGGGCGATCAGGGGCCGGCTGAGGGTCACCGAGGCGGGTCCTCCAGTGCGACCGGGGGTTCGCCTGGGGTCACCGTCGTTGGTCCTACGGGGCGCTCGGGAGCCTGCCGGGTGTCAACTTGGGGGATCCTTCGGGTCGACCGGGGGCCTGCCCAGGATCACCGGGGTGGGTCCTCAAGGGGAACCCGGGTGTCCGCCGGTGGTCACCGTGGTGGGACCTCCGGGGCGCCCGTAGGCCCGTGAGGGGTCACCCAAGTGTGTCCTCCCCAGCGCCTGGGAGACCGCCGCGGGTCACCGGGGTAGGTCTTTCAGGGCGACGGGGGGGCCTGCCATTGGTCACCGGGATGGGTCCTCCGGGGCGCCCGAAGGCCCGCCAGGGGTCACCGGGGTGGATCCTCTGGGGCGCCCGTGGGCCAGCTGGGGGTCACCGGGGTCGATCCTCTGGGGCGACCGGGGGCCCGTCGGGGGTCACTGGGGTGGGTCCTCCGGGTCGCCAGTGCCCCTGACGGGGGTCACCAAGGTGTGTCCTCCGGGGAGACCAGGGGCCTGCCGGGGGTCACTGGGGTGGGTCCTCTGGGGCGATCGTAGGTTCGACTGGGGTCACCGTGGTTGGTCCTCCGGAGCGCCCGGGGGCCCGCCAGGGGTCGACTTGGGGGATCCTCCGGTTCGACCGGGGGCCTGCCAAGGATCACCGGGGTGGGTCCTCAAAGGGAACCCGTGTGTCCGCCGGTGGTCACCGTGGTGGGTCCTCCGGGGCGCCCGTGGGTCCGCCGGGGTCACCGGGGTGGGTCCTTCGGGGCGATGGGCGGCCCGCCGGGGGTCATCGAGGTGGGTCCTCCGGGGCGCACGAGGGCCCGCCAGGGGTCACCGGGGTGGATCCTCTGGGGCGCCCGTGGCTCGCCGGGGGTCACCGGGTTGGGTCAGCCTTGGCGCCCGAGGGCCCACCAGGGGTCACTGGGGTGGCTCCTCCGGGTCACCCTGCGGCCCGATGCGGGTCACTGAGGTGGGTCTTCTGGAGCGACCGGGGGCCCGCTGGGAGTCACCGGGGTGGGTACCCCAGGGCGACCGTGGTCCTGTCAGGGTTCACCGGGGGTGGGTTCTCCAGGGCGAAGGGGGGGCCCGCCACGGATCACCGTGCTGGGTCCTCCATGGGACACGAGGGCCAGCTGGGGGTCACCGGGGTGGGTCCTCCGGGGAGCCCGGGGGCGAGCCAGGTGTTACCAGGGTGGGTTCTCCGGGGCGCCCTGGGGCCCGCCAGGAGTCACCAGTGTGTGTCCCCCGGGGCCGCCCAGGGATCCACTGGGGGTCACTGGCCTGGGTCCTCCGGGGCGCTTGTGGGCCCGCAGGGGGTCACCGGGGTGGGTCCTCCGGGGCGACCGGGGGCCCGCCAGGGGTCAATGGGGTGGATCTTCCGGGGCGCCCGGGGGTCCACCAGGGGTCAATGGGGTGGGTCGTCCAGGGCGGCTGGGGTCCCGCCGGGGGGTCACCCGGGTGGGTCCTCCGGGGCGACCGGGGGCCCGCCGGGGTCACCGGGGTATGTCCTCTGGGGCGACCGAGGGTCCAACGGGGGTCACCAGGAGGGGTCCTTCGGGGCTCCCTGGGTTCTTCCGGGGGTCACCGGGGTGTGTCATTCGGGGCCATGGGCGGCCCGCCGGGGGTCACCGGGGTGTGTCATTCGGGGCCATGGGCGGCCCGCCGGGGGTCACCGGGGTGGGTGTTCCGGGGCGATCGGGGGTCTCCCAGGGGTTAACGGGGTGGGTCCTCCGGGGCGACTGGGGACCCGCCGGGTTTCACCCGGGTGGGTCCTCCGGGGCGACCGGGGGCCCGCCGGGGGTCACCGGGGTGGGTCGTCCAGGGCGACTGGGGTCCCGCCGGGGGTCACCGGGGTGGTCCTCCGGGCGACCGGGGGCCCGCCGCGGGTCACTGGGTTGGGTCCTCCGTGGCAACCGGGGTTCCTCCGGGGCTCACCGGGGTGGGTCCTCCAGGGCGCCCGGGGACCCGTCGGGCTTCACCGGTGTGGGTGCTCTGGGGCGCCCGGGGGCCCACCGCGGGTCACCGGGGTGGGTCCTCCGGGGCGACCGTGAGCCTGCCGGTGGTCACCGGGGTGGGTCCTCCGGGGTGACCGGGGGTATGCCGGTGGTCACCGGGGTGGATCCTCCGGAGCACCCGGGGGCCTGCCGGGGGTCACTGGGGTGGGTCCTCCGGGGCGACCGGCGGTTCGCCTGGGGTCACCATCGTCGGTCCTACGGGGCGCTCGGGAGCATGCCGGGGGTCACCGGGGTGGGTGTTCCGGGGCGACCGGGGGGTCTCTCAGCTGTTAACGGGGTGGGTCCTCCGGGGCGACTGGGGACCCGCCGGGTTTCACCGGGGGTGGGTCCTCCGGGGCGCCCGGAGGCCCGCCGGGTGTCAACTTGGGGGATCCTTCGGGTCGACCGGGGGCCTGCCCAGGATCACCGGGGTGGGTCCTCCGGGGCGCCCGGAGGCCCGCCGGGTGTCAACTTGGGGGATCCTTCGGGTCGACCGGGGGACTGCCCTGGATCACCGGGGCGGGTCCTCCGGGGTGACCGGGGGTATGCCGGTTGTCACCGGGGTGGATCCTCCGGAGCGCACGAGGGCCCACCAGGGGTCACTGGGGTGGCTCCTCCGGGTCACCCTGCGGCCCGATGCGGGTCACTGAGGTGGGTCTTCTGGAGCGACCGGGGGCCCGCTGGGAGTCACCGGGGTGGGTACCCCAGGGCGACCGTGGTCCTGTCAGGGTTCACCGGGGGTGGGTTCTCCAGGGCGAAGGGGGGGCCCGCCACGGATCACCGTGCTGGGTCCTCCATGGGACACGAGGGCCAGCTGGGGGTCACCGGGGTGGGTCCTCCGGGGAGCCCGGGGGCGAGCCAGGTGTTACCAGGGTGGGTTCTCCGGGGCGCCCTGGGGCCCGCCAGGAGTCACCAGTGTGTGTCCCCCGGGGCCGCCCAGGGATCCACTGGGGGTCACTGGCCTGGGTCCTCCGGGGCGCTTGTGGGCCCGCAGGGGGTCACCGGGGTGGGTCCTCCGGGGCGACCGGGGGCCCGCCAGGGGTCAATGGGGTGGATCTTCCGGGCGCCCGGGGGTCCACCAGGGGTCAATGGGGTGGGTCGTCCAGGGCGGCTGGGGTCCCGCCCGGGGGTCACCCGGGTGGGTCCTCCGGGGCGACCGGGGGCCCACCGGGGTCACCGGGGTATGTCCTCTGGGGCGACCGAGGGTCCAACGGGGGTCACCAGGAGGGGTCCTTCGGGGCTCCCTGGGTTCTTCCGGGGGTCACCGGGGTGTGTCATTCGGGGCCATGGGCGGCCCGCCGGGGGTCACCGGGGTGGGTGTTCCGGGGCGATCGGGGGTCTCCCAGGGGTTAACGGGGTGGGTCCTCCGGGGCGACTGGGGACCCGCCGGGTTTCACCCGGGTGGGTCCTCCGGGGCGACCGGGGGCCCGCCGGGGGTCACCGGGGTGGGTCGTCCAGGGCGACTGGGGTCCCGCCGGGGGTCACCGGGGTGGTCCTCCGGGCGACCGGGGGCCCGCCGCGGGTCACTGGGTTGGGTCCTCCGTGGCAACCGGGGTTCCTCCGGGGCTCACCGGGGTGGGTCCTCCAGGGCGCCCGGGGACCCGTCGGGCTTCACCGGTGTGGGTGCTCTGGGGCGCCCGGGGGCCCACCGCGGGTCACCGGGGTGGGTCCTCCGGGGCGACCGTGAGCCTGCCGGTGGTCACCGGGGTGGGTCCTCCGGGGTGACCGGGGGTATGCCGGTGGTCACCGGGGTGGATCCTCCGGAGCACCCGGGGGCCTGCCGGGGGTCACTGGGGTGGGTCCTCCGGGGCGATCGGGGGCCGGCTGAGGGTCACCGAGGTGGGTCGTCCAGGGCGACCGGCGGTTCGCCTGGGGTCACCATCGTCGGTCCTACGGGGCGCTCGGGAGCCTGCCGGGGGTCACCGGGGTGGGTGTTCCGGGGCGACCGGGGGGTCTCTCAGCTGTTAACGGGGTGGGTCCTCCGGGGCGACTGGGGACCCGCCGGGTTTCACCGGGGGTGGGTCCTCCGGGGCGCCCGGAGGCCCGCCGGGTGTCAACTTGGGGGATCCTTCGGGTCGACCGGGGGCCTGCCCAGGATCACCGGGGTGGGTCCTCCGGGGCGCCAGTGCCCCTGACGGGGGTCACCAAGGTGTGTCCTCCGGGGAGACCAGGGGCCGGCCGGGGGTCACTGGGGGTGGGTCCTCCGGGGCGACCGGGGGCCCGCCAGGGGTCAATGGGGTGGATCTTCCGGGGCGCCCGGGGGTCCACCAGGGGTCAATGGGGTGGGTCGTCCAGGGCGGCTGGGGTCCCGCCGGGGGGTCACCCGGGTGGGTCCTCCGGGGCGACCGGGGGCCCGCCGGGGTCACCGGGGTATGTCCTCTGGGGCGACCGAGGGTCCAACGGGGGTCACCAGGAGGGGTCCTTCGGGGCTCCCTGGGTTCTTCCGGGGGTCACCGGGGTGTGTCATTCGGGGCCATGGGCGGCCCGCCGGGGGTCACCGGCGTGGGTGTTCCTGGGCGACTGGGGTCCCGCCGGGGTCACCGGGGTGGTCCTCCGGGCGACCGGGGGCCCGCCGCGGGTCACTGGGTTGGGTCCTCCGTGGCAACCGGGGTTCCTCCGGGGCTCACCGGGGTGGGTCCTCCAGGGCGCCCGGGGACCCGTCGGGCTTCACCGGTGTGGGTGCTCTGGGGCGCCCGGGGGCCCACCGCGGGTCACCGGGGTGGGTCCTCCGGGGCGACCGTGAGCCTGCCGGTGGTCACCGGGGTGGGTCCTCCGGGGTGACCGGGGGTATGCCGGTGGTCACCGGGGTGGATCCTCCGGAGCGCCCGGGGGCCTGCCGGGGGTCACTGGGGTGGGTCCTCCGGGGCGATCGGGGGCCGGCTGAGGGTCACCGAGGCGGGTCCTCCAGTGCGACCGGGGGTTCGCCTGGGGTCACCGTCGTTGGTCCTACGGGGCGCTCGGGAGCCTGCCGGGTGTCAACTTGGGGGATCCTTCGGGTCGACCGGGGGCCTGCCCAGGATCACCGGGGTGGGTCCTCAAGGGGAACCCGGGTGTCCGCCGGTGGTCACCGTGGTGGGACCTCCGGGGCGCCCGTAGGCCCGTGAGGGGTCACCCAAGTGTGTCCTCCCCAGCGCCTGGGAGACCGCCGCGGGTCACCGGGGTAGGTCTTTCAGGGCGACGGGGGGGCCTGCCATTGGTCACCGGGATGGGTCCTCCGGGGCGCCCGTGGGCCAGCTGGGGGTCACCGGGGTCGATCCTCTGGGGCGACCGGGGGCCCGTCGGGGGTCACTGGGGTGGGTCCTCCGGGTCGCCAGTGCCGCTGACGGGGGTCACCAAGGTGTGTCCTCCGGGGCGACCAGGGGCCGGCCGGGGGTCACCGGGGTGGGTCCTACGGGGCACCCGGGGGCCCGCCAGGGGTCAATGGGGTGGGTCTTCCGGGGCGCCCGGGGGTCCACCAGGGGTCAATGGGGTGGGTCGTCCAGGGCGACTGGGGTCCCGCCGGGGGTCACCCAGGTGGGTCCTCCGGGGCGACAGGGGGCCCGCCGGGGGTCACCGGGGTATGTCCTCCGGGGCGACCGAGGGTCCAACGGGGGTCACCAGGATGGGTCCTTCGGGGCTCCCTGGGTTCTTCCGGGGGTCACCGGGGTGGGTCCTCCGGGGCTCCTGAAGGCCCGCCGGGGGTCACCAGGATGGGTCCTTCGGGGCTCCCTGGGGTCTTCCGGGGGTCACCGGGGTGGGTCATTCGGGGCGATGGGCGGCCCGCCGGGGGTCATCGAGGTGGGTCCTCCGGGGCGCCCGTGGGGCCCGCCAGGAGTCACCAGTGTGTGTCCCCCGGGGCCGCCCAGGGATCCACTGGGGGTCACTGGCCTGGGTCCTCCGGGGCGCTTGTGGGCCCGCAGGGGGTCACCGGGGTGGGTCCTCCGGGTCGCCAGTGCCCCTGACGGGGGTCACCAAGGTGTGTCCTCCGGGGCGACCAGGGGCCGGCCGGGGGTCACCGGGGTGGGTCCTACGGGGCACCCGGGGGCCCGCCAGGGGTCAATGGGGTGGATCTTCCGGGGCGCCCGGGGGTCCACCAGGGGTCAATGGGGTGGGTCGTCCAGGGCGGCTGGGGTCCCGCCGGGGGTCACCCGGGTGGGTCCTCCGGGGCGACCGGGGGCCCGCCGGGGGTCACCGGGGTATGTCCTCTGGGGCGACCGAGGGTCCAACGGGGGTCACCAGGATGGGTCCTTCGGGGCTCCCTGGGTTCTTCCGGGGGTCACCGGGGTGGGTCCTCCGGGGCTCCTGAAGGCCCGCCGGGGGTCACCAGGATGGGTCCTTCGGGGCTCCCTGGGGTCTTCCGGGGGTCACCGGGGTGGGTCATTCGGGGCGATGGGCGGCCCGCCGGGGGTCATCGAGGTGGGTCCTCCGGGGCGCCCGTGGGCCCGCGAGGGGTCACCCAAGTGTGTCCTCCCTAGCGCCTGGGAGCCTGCCGGGGGTCACCGGGGTGGGTGTTCCGGGGCGACCGGGGGTCTCCCAGGGGTTAACGGGGTGTGTCCTCCGGGGCGACTGGGGACCCGCCGGGTTTCACCGGGGTGGGTCCTCCGGGGCGTCCGGGGGTCCTCCGAGGATCACCGGGGTGGGTCCTCCATGGTGACCGGGGGCCCGTTGGGGTTCACCGGGGCGAGTCCTTTCGGGGCGCCCGGGGGCCCATCGGGGGTCACCGGGGTGCGTCCTCCATGGTGACCGGGAGCCTGCCGGGGGTCACTTGGTTGGGTCCTCCGGTGCGCCCTGGGGCACGCTGGGGGTCACTGGGGTATGTCCTCTGGGTCGCCAGTGCCCCTGACGGGGGTCACCAAGGTGTGTCCTCCGGGGCGACCGGGGTCCAACGGGGGTCACCGGGGTGGGTCCTCCGGGCGACCGGGGGCCCGCCGCGGGTCACTGGGTTGGGTCCTCCGTGGCAACCGGGGTTCCTCCGGGGTTCACCGGGGTGGGTCCTCCGGGGCGCCCGGGGACCCGTCGGGTTTCACCGGGGTGGGTCCTCCGGGGCGCCCGGGGCCCGCCAGGGGTCGACCTGGGGGATCCTCCGGGTCGACCGGGGGCCTGCCGGTGGTCACCGGGGTGGGTCCTCAAGGGGAACCCGGGTGTCCGCCGGGGTCACCGGGGTGGGTCCTCCGGGGCGATGGGCGGCCCGCCGGGGCTCATGGAGGTGGGTCCTCCGGGGAGCCCGAGGGCCCGCCAGGGGTCACCGTGGTGGATCCTCTCGGCACCTGTGGGCCCGCCGGGGGTCACCGGGGTGGGTCAGCCGTGGCGCCCGAGGGCCCACCAGGGGTCACTGGGGTGGCTCCTCCGGGACACCCTGCGGCCCGATGCGGGTCACTGAGGTGGGTCTTCTGGAGCGACCGGGGGCCCGCTGGGAGTCACCGGGGTGGGTACCCCAGGGCGACCGTGGTCCTGTCAGGGTTCACCGGGGGTGGGTTCTCCAGGGCGAAGGGGGGGCCCGCCACGGATCACCGTGCTGGGTCCTCCATGGGACACGAGGGCCAGCTGGGGGTCACCGGGGTGGGTCCTCCGGGGAGCCCGGGGGCGAGCCGGGTGTTACCAGGGTGGGTTCTCCGGGGCGCCCTGGGGCCCGCCAGGAGTCACCAGTGTGTGTCCCCCGGGGCCGCCCAGGGATCCACTGGGGGTCACTGGCCTGGGTCCTCCGGGGCGCTTGTGGGCCCGCAGGGGGTCACCGGGGTGGGTCCTCCGGGGCGCCAGTGCCCCTGACGGGGTCACCAAGGTGTGTCCTCTGGGGCGACCAGGGGCCGGCCGGGGGTCACCGGGGTGGGTCCTACGGGGCACCCGGGGGCCCGCCAGGGGTCAATGGGGTGGATCTTCCGGGGCGCCCGGGGGTCCACCAAGGGTCAATGGGGTGGGTGTCCAGGGCGACTGGGGTCCCGCCGGGGGTCACCGGGGTATGTCCTCTGGGGCGACCGAGGGTCCAACGGGGGTCACCAGGATGGGTCCTTCGGGGCTCCCTGAGTTCTTCCGGGGGTCACCGGGGTGGGTCCTCCGGGGCTCCCTGGGGTCTTCCGGGGGTCACCGGGGTGGGTCCTCCGGGGCGATGGGCGGCCCGCCGGGGGTCACCGGGGTGGGTGTTCGGGGCGACCTGCGGTCTCCCAGGGGTTAGCGGGGTGGGTCCTCCGGGGCGACTGGGGACCCGCCGGGTTTCACCGGGGTGGGTCCTCCGGGGCGTCCGGGGGTCCTCCGAGGATCACCGGGGTGGGTCCTCCATGGTGACCGGGGGCCCATCGGGGGTCACCGGGGTGCGTCCTCCATTGTGACCGGGAGCCCGCCGGGGGTCACTTGGTTGTGTCCCCCGGTGCGCCCTGGGGCACGCTGGGGGTCACTGGGGTGGGTCATTCGGGGCGACCAGAGTCTCGCAGGGGTCACCGGGGCGGCTCCTCCGGGGCCCCCCAGGGATCCACTGGGGGTCACTGGCCTGGGTCCTCCGGGGCGCCTGGAGGCCCGCCGGGTGTCAACTTGGGGGATCCTCCGGGTCGACCGTGGGCCTGCCCAGGATCACCGGGGTGGGTCCTCAAGGGGAACCCGGGTGTCCGCCGGGGTCACCGGGGTGGGTCCTCCGGGGCGATGGGCGGCCCGCCGGGGGTCATGGAGGTGGGTCCTCCGGGGAGCCCGAGGGCCCGCCAGGGGTCACCGTGGTGGATCCTCTCGGCACCCGTGGGCCCGCCGGGGGTCACCGGGGTGGGTCAGCCGTGGCGCCCGAGGGCCCACCAGGGGTCACTGGGGTGGCTCCTCCGGGGCTCCTGAAGGCCCGCCGGGGGTCACTGAGGTGGGTCTTCTGGAGCGACCGGGGGCCCGCTGGGAGTCACCGGGGTGGGTACCCCAGGGCGACCGTGGTCCTGTCAGGGTTCACCGGGGGTGGGTTCTCCAGGGCGAAGGGGGGGCCCGCCACGGATCACCGTGCTGGGTCCTCCATGGGACACGAGGGCCAGCTGGGGGTCACCGGGGTGGGTCCTCCGGGGAGCCCGGGGGCGAGCCAGGTGTTACCAGGGTGGGTTCTCCGGGGCGCCCTGGGGCCCGCCAGGAGTCACCAGTGTGTGTCCCCCGGGGCCGCCCAGGGATCCACTGGGGTCACTGGCCTGGGTCCTCCGGGGCGCTTGTGGGCCCGCAGGGCGTCACCTGGGTGGGTCCTCCGGGTCGCCAGTGCCCCTGACGGGGGTCACCAAGGTGTGTCCTCCGGGGCGACCGGGGGCCTGCCCAGGATCACTGGGGTGGGTCCTACGGGGCGATCAGGGGCCGGCTGAGGGTCACCGAGGCGGGTCCTCCAGTGCGACCGGGGGTTCGCCTGGGGTCACCGTCGTTGGTCCTACGGGGCGCTCGGGAGCCTGCCGGGTGTCAACTTGGGGGATCCTTCGGGTCGACCGGGGGCCTGCCCAGGATCACCGGGGTGGGTCCTCAAGGGGAACCCGGGTGTCCGCCGGTGGTCACCGTGGTGGGACCTCCGGGGCGCCCGTAGGCCCGTGAGGGGTCACCCAAGTGTGTCCTCCCCAGCGCCTGGGAGACCGCCGCGGGTCACCGGGGTAGGTCTTTCAGGGCGACGGGGGGGCCTGCCATTGGTCACCGGGATGGGTCCTCCGGGGCGCCCGAAGGCCCGCCAGGGGTCACCGGGGTGGATCCTCTGGGGCGCCCGTGGGCCAGCTGGGGGTCACCGGGGTCGATCCTCTGGGGCGACCGGGGGCCCGTCGGGGGTCACTGGGGTGGGTCCTCCGGGTCGCCAGTGCCCCTGACGGGGGTCACCAAGGTGTGTCCTCCGGGGAGACCAGGGGCCTGCCGGGGGTCACTGGGGTGGGTCCTCTGGGGCGATCGTAGGTTCGACTGGGGTCACCGTGGTTGGTCCTCCGGAGCGCCCGGGGGCCCGCCAGGGGTCGACTTGGGGGATCCTCCGGTTCGACCGGGGGCCTGCCAAGGATCACCGGGGTGGGTCCTCAAAGGGAACCCGTGTGTCCGCCGGTGGTCACCGTGGTGGGTCCTCCGGGGCGCCCGTGGGTCCGCCGGGGTCACCGGGGTGGGTCCTTCGGGGCGATGGGCGGCCCGCCGGGGGTCATCGAGGTGGGTCCTCCGGGGCGCACGAGGGCCCGCCAGGGGTCACCGGGGTGGATCCTCTGGGGCGCCCGTGGCTCGCCGGGGGTCACCGGGTTGGGTCAGCCTTGGCGCCCGAGGGCCCACCAGGGGTCACTGGGGTGGCTCCTCCGGGTCACCCTGCGGCCCGATGCGGGTCACTGAGGTGGGTCTTCTGGAGCGACCGGGGGCCCGCTGGGAGTCACCGGGGTGGGTACCCCAGGGCGACCGTGGTCCTGTCAGGGTTCACCGGGGGTGGGTTCTCCAGGGCGAAGGGGGGGCCCGCCACGGATCACCGTGCTGGGTCCTCCATGGGACACGAGGGCCAGCTGGGGGTCACCGGGGTGGGTCCTCCGGGGAGCCCGGGGGCGAGCCAGGTGTTACCAGGGTGGGTTCTCCGGGGCGCCCTGGGGCCCGCCAGGAGTCACCAGTGTGTGTCCCCCGGGGCCGCCCAGGGATCCACTGGGGGTCACTGGCCTGGGTCCTCCGGGGCGCTTGTGGGCCCGCAGGGGGTCACCGGGGTGGGTCCTCCGGGGCGACCGGGGGCCCGCCAGGGGTCAATGGGGTGGATCTTCCGGGGCGCCCGGGGGTCCACCAGGGGTCAATGGGGTGGGTCGTCCAGGGCGGCTGGGGTCCCGCCGGGGGGTCACCCGGGTGGGTCCTCCGGGGCGACCGGGGGCCCGCCGGGGTCACCGGGGTATGTCCTCTGGGGCGACCGAGGGTCCAACGGGGGTCACCAGGAGGGGTCCTTCGGGGCTCCCTGGGTTCTTCCGGGGGTCACCGGGGTGTGTCATTCGGGGCCATGGGCGGCCCGCCGGGGGTCACCGGGGTGGGTGTTCCGGGGCGATCGGGGGTCTCCCAGGGGTTAACGGGGTGGGTCCTCCGGGGCGACTGGGGACCCGCCGGGTTTCACCCGGGTGGGTCCTCCGGGGCGACCGGGGGCCCGCCGGGGGTCACCGGGGTGGGTCGTCCAGGGCGACTGGGGTCCCGCCGGGGGTCACCGGGGTGGTCCTCCGGGCGACCGGGGGCCCGCCGCGGGTCACTGGGTTGGGTCCTCCGTGGCAACCGGGGTTCCTCCGGGGCTCACCGGGGTGGGTCCTCCAGGGCGCCCGGGGACCCGTCGGGCTTCACCGGTGTGGGTGCTCTGGGGCGCCCGGGGGCCCACCGCGGGTCACCGGGGTGGGTCCTCCGGGGCGACCGTGAGCCTGCCGGTGGTCACCGGGGTGGGTCCTCCGGGGTGACCGGGGGTATGCCGGTGGTCACCGGGGTGGATCCTCCGGAGCGCCCGGGGGCCTGCCGGGGGTCACTGGGGTGGGTCCTCCGGGGCGACCGGCGGTTCGCCTGGGGTCACCATCGTCGGTCCTACGGGGCGCTCGGGAGCATGCCGGGGGTCACCGGGGTGGGTGTTCCGGGGCGACCGGGGGGTCTCTCAGCTGTTAACGGGGTGGGTCCTCCGGGGCGACTGGGGACCCGCCGGGTTTCACCGGGGGTGGGTCCTCCGGGGCGCCCGGAGGCCCGCCGGGTGTCAACTTGGGGGATCCTTCGGGTCGACCGGGGGCCTGCCCAGGATCACCGGGGTGGGTCCTCCGGGGCGCCCGGAGGCCCGCCGGGTGTCAACTTGGGGGATCCTTCGGGTCGACCGGGGGACTGCCCTGGATCACCGGGGCGGGTCCTCCGGGGTGACCGGGGGTATGCCGGTTGTCACCGGGGTGGATCCTCCGGAGCGCACGAGGGCCCACCAGGGGTCACTGGGGTGGCTCCTCCGGGTCACCCTGCGGCCCGATGCGGGTCACTGAGGTGGGTCTTCTGGAGCGACCGGGGGCCCGCTGGGAGTCACCGGGGTGGGTACCCCAGGGCGACCGTGGTCCTGTCAGGGTTCACCGGGGGTGGGTTCTCCAGGGCGAAGGGGGGGCCCGCCACGGATCACCGTGCTGGGTCCTCCATGGGACACGAGGGCCAGCTGGGGGTCACCGGGGTGGGTCCTCCGGGGAGCCCGGGGGCGAGCCAGGTGTTACCAGGGTGGGTTCTCCGGGGCGCCCTGGGGCCCGCCAGGAGTCACCAGTGTGTGTCCCCCGGGGCCGCCCAGGGATCCACTGGGGGTCACTGGCCTGGGTCCTCCGGGGCGCTTGTGGGCCCGCAGGGGGTCACCGGGGTGGGTCCTCCGGGGCGACCGGGGGCCCGCCAGGGGTCAATGGGGTGGATCTTCCGGGCGCCCGGGGGTCCACCAGGGGTCAATGGGGTGGGTCGTCCAGGGCGGCTGGGGTCCCGCCCGGGGGTCACCCGGGTGGGTCCTCCGGGGCGACCGGGGGCCCGCCGGGGTCACCGGGGTATGTCCTCTGGGGCGACCGAGGGTCCAACGGGGGTCACCAGGAGGGGTCCTTCGGGGCTCCCTGGGTTCTTCCGGGGGTCACCGGGGTGTGTCATTCGGGGCCATGGGCGGCCCGCCGGGGGTCACCGGGGTGGGTGTTCCGGGGCGATCGGGGGTCTCCCAGGGGTTAACGGGGTGGGTCCTCCGGGGCGACTGGGGACCCGCCGGGTTTCACCCGGGTGGGTCCTCCGGGGCGACCGGGGGCCCGCCGGGGGTCACCGGGGTGGGTCGTCCAGGGCGACTGGGGTCCCGCCGGGGGTCACCGGGGTGGTCCTCCGGGCGACCGGGGGCCCGCCGCGGGTCACTGGGTTGGGTCCTCCGTGGCAACCGGGGTTCCTCCGGGGCTCACCGGGGTGGGTCCTCCAGGGCGCCCGGGGACCCGTCGGGCTTCACCGGTGTGGGTGCTCTGGGGCGCCCGGGGGCCCACCGCGGGTCACCGGGGTGGGTCCTCCGGGGCGACCGTGAGCCTGCCGGTGGTCACCGGGGTGGGTCCTCCGGGGTGACCGGGGGTATGCCGGTGGTCACCGGGGTGGATCCTCCGGAGCACCCGGGGGCCTGCCGGGGGTCACTGGGGTGGGTCCTCCGGGGCGATCGGGGGCCGGCTGAGGGTCACCGAGGTGGGTCGTCCAGGGCGACCGGCGGTTCGCCTGGGGTCACCATCGTCGGTCCTACGGGGCGCTCGGGAGCCTGCCGGGGGTCACCGGGGTGGGTGTTCCGGGGCGACCGGGGGGTCTCTCAGCTGTTAACGGGGTGGGTCCTCCGGGGCGACTGGGGACCCGCCGGGTTTCACCGGGGGTGGGTCCTCCGGGGCGCCCGGAGGCCCGCCGGGTGTCAACTTGGGGGATCCTTCGGGTCGACCGGGGGCCTGCCCAGGATCACCGGGGTGGGTCCTCCGGGGCGCCAGTGCCCCTGACGGGGGTCACCAAGGTGTGTCCTCCGGGGAGACCAGGGGCCGGCCGGGGGTCACTGGGGGTGGGTCCTCCGGGGCGACCGGGGGCCCGCCAGGGGTCAATGGGGTGGATCTTCCGGGGCGCCCGGGGGTCCACCAGGGGTCAATGGGGTGGGTCGTCCAGGGCGGCTGGGGTCCCGCCGGGGGGTCACCCGGGTGGGTCCTCCGGGGCGACCGGGGGCCCGCCGGGGTCACCGGGGTATGTCCTCTGGGGCGACCGAGGGTCCAACGGGGGTCACCAGGAGGGGTCCTTCGGGGCTCCCTGGGTTCTTCCGGGGGTCACCGGGGTGTGTCATTCGGGGCCATGGGCGGCCCGCCGGGGGTCACCGGCGTGGGTGTTCCTGGGCGACTGGGGTCCCGCCGGGGTCACCGGGGTGGTCCTCCGGGCGACCGGGGGCCCGCCGCGGGTCACTGGGTTGGGTCCTCCGTGGCAACCGGGGTTCCTCCGGGGCTCACCGGGGTGGGTCCTCCAGGGCGCCCGGGGACCCGTCGGGCTTCACCGGTGTGGGTGCTCTGGGGCGCCCGGGGGCCCACCGCGGGTCACCGGGGTGGGTCCTCCGGGGCGACCGTGAGCCTGCCGGTGGTCACCGGGGTGGGTCCTCCGGGGTGACCGGGGGTATGCCGGTGGTCACCGGGGTGGATCCTCCGGAGCGCCCGGGGGCCTGCCGGGGGTCACTGGGGTGGGTCCTCCGGGGCGATCGGGGGCCGGCTGAGGGTCACCGAGGCGGGTCCTCCAGTGCGACCGGGGGTTCGCCTGGGGTCACCGTCGTTGGTCCTACGGGGCGCTCGGGAGCCTGCCGGGTGTCAACTTGGGGGATCCTTCGGGTCGACCGGGGGCCTGCCCAGGATCACCGGGGTGGGTCCTCAAGGGGAACCCGGGTGTCCGCCGGTGGTCACCGTGGTGGGACCTCCGGGGCGCCCGTAGGCCCGTGAGGGGTCACCCAAGTGTGTCCTCCCCAGCGCCTGGGAGACCGCCGCGGGTCACCGGGGTAGGTCTTTCAGGGCGACGGGGGGGCCTGCCATTGGTCACCGGGATGGGTCCTCCGGGGCGCCCGTGGGCCAGCTGGGGGTCACCGGGGTCGATCCTCTGGGGCGACCGGGGGCCCGTCGGGGGTCACTGGGGTGGGTCCTCCGGGTCGCCAGTGCCGCTGACGGGGGTCACCAAGGTGTGTCCTCCGGGGCGACCAGGGGCCGGCCGGGGGTCACCGGGGTGGGTCCTACGGGGCACCCGGGGGCCCGCCAGGGGTCAATGGGGTGGGTCTTCCGGGGCGCCCGGGGGTCCACCAGGGGTCAATGGGGTGGGTCGTCCAGGGCGACTGGGGTCCCGCCGGGGGTCACCCAGGTGGGTCCTCCGGGGCGACAGGGGGCCCGCCGGGGGTCACCGGGGTATGTCCTCCGGGGCGACCGAGGGTCCAACGGGGGTCACCAGGATGGGTCCTTCGGGGCTCCCTGGGTTCTTCCGGGGGTCACCGGGGTGGGTCCTCCGGGGCTCCTGAAGGCCCGCCGGGGGTCACCAGGATGGGTCCTTCGGGGCTCCCTGGGGTCTTCCGGGGGTCACCGGGGTGGGTCATTCGGGGCGATGGGCGGCCCGCCGGGGGTCATCGAGGTGGGTCCTCCGGGGCGCCCGTGGGGCCCGCCAGGAGTCACCAGTGTGTGTCCCCCGGGGCCGCCCAGGGATCCACTGGGGGTCACTGGCCTGGGTCCTCCGGGGCGCTTGTGGGCCCGCAGGGGGTCACCGGGGTGGGTCCTCCGGGTCGCCAGTGCCCCTGACGGGGGTCACCAAGGTGTGTCCTCCGGGGCGACCAGGGGCCGGCCGGGGGTCACCGGGGTGGGTCCTACGGGGCACCCGGGGGCCCGCCAGGGGTCAATGGGGTGGATCTTCCGGGGCGCCCGGGGGTCCACCAGGGGTCAATGGGGTGGGTCGTCCAGGGCGGCTGGGGTCCCGCCGGGGGTCACCCGGGTGGGTCCTCCGGGGCGACCGGGGGCCCGCCGGGGGTCACCGGGGTATGTCCTCTGGGGCGACCGAGGGTCCAACGGGGGTCACCAGGATGGGTCCTTCGGGGCTCCCTGGGTTCTTCCGGGGGTCACCGGGGTGGGTCCTCCGGGGCTCCTGAAGGCCCGCCGGGGGTCACCAGGATGGGTCCTTCGGGGCTCCCTGGGGTCTTCCGGGGGTCACCGGGGTGGGTCATTCGGGGCGATGGGCGGCCCGCCGGGGGTCATCGAGGTGGGTCCTCCGGGGCGCCCGTGGGCCCGCGAGGGGTCACCCAAGTGTGTCCTCCCTAGCGCCTGGGAGCCTGCCGGGGGTCACCGGGGTGGGTGTTCCGGGGCGACCGGGGGTCTCCCAGGGGTTAACGGGGTGTGTCCTCCGGGGCGACTGGGGACCCGCCGGGTTTCACCGGGGTGGGTCCTCCGGGGCGTCCGGGGGTCCTCCGAGGATCACCGGGGTGGGTCCTCCATGGTGACCGGGGGCCCGTTGGGGTTCACCGGGGCGAGTCCTTTCGGGGCGCCCGGGGGCCCATCGGGGGTCACCGGGGTGCGTCCTCCATGGTGACCGGGAGCCTGCCGGGGGTCACTTGGTTGGGTCCTCCGGTGCGCCCTGGGGCACGCTGGGGGTCACTGGGGTATGTCCTCTGGGTCGCCAGTGCCCCTGACGGGGGTCACCAAGGTGTGTCCTCCGGGGCGACCGGGGGTCCAACGGGGGTCACCGGGGTGGGTCCTCCGGGCGACCGGGGGCCCGCCGCGGGTCACTGGGTTGGGTCCTCCGTGGCAACCGGGGTTCCTCCGGGGTTCACCGGGGTGGGTCCTCCGGGGCGCCCGGGGACCCGTCGGGTTTCACCGGGGTGGGTCCTCCGGGGCGCCCGGGGCCCGCCAGGGGTCGACCTGGGGGATCCTCCGGGTCGACCGGGGGCCTGCCGGTGGTCACCGGGGTGGGTCCTCAAGGGGAACCCGGGTGTCCGCCGGGGTCACCGGGGTGGGTCCTCCGGGGCGATGGGCGGCCCGCCGGGGCTCATGGAGGTGGGTCCTCCGGGGAGCCCGAGGGCCCGCCAGGGGTCACCGTGGTGGATCCTCTCGGCGCCTGTGGGCCCGCCGGGGGTCACCGGGGTGGGTCAGCCGTGGCGCCCGAGGGCCCACCAGGGGTCACTGGGGTGGCTCCTCCGGGACACCCTGCGGCCCGATGCGGGTCACTGAGGTGGGTCTTCTGGAGCGACCGGGGGCCCGCTGGGAGTCACCGGGGTGGGTACCCCAGGGCGACCGTGGTCCTGTCAGGGTTCACCGGGGGTGGGTTCTCCAGGGCGAAGGGGGGGCCCGCCACGGATCACCGTGCTGGGTCCTCCATGGGACACGAGGGCCAGCTGGGGGTCACCGGGGTGGGTCCTCCGGGGAGCCCGGGGGCGAGCCGGGTGTTACCAGGGTGGGTTCTCCGGGGCGCCCTGGGGCCCGCCAGGAGTCACCAGTGTGTGTCCCCCGGGGCCGCCCAGGGATCCACTGGGGGTCACTGGCCTGGGTCCTCCGGGGCGCTTGTGGGCCCGCAGGGGGTCACCGGGGTGGGTCCTCCGGGGCGCCAGTGCCCCTGACGGGGTCACCAAGGTGTGTCCTCTGGGGCGACCAGGGGCCGGCCGGGGGTCACCGGGGTGGGTCCTACGGGGCACCCGGGGGCCCGCCAGGGGTCAATGGGGTGGATCTTCCGGGGCGCCCGGGGGTCCACCAAGGGTCAATGGGGTGGGTGTCCAGGGCGACTGGGGTCCCGCCGGGGGTCACCGGGGTATGTCCTCTGGGGCGACCGAGGGTCCAACGGGGGTCACCAGGATGGGTCCTTCGGGGCTCCCTGAGTTCTTCCGGGGGTCACCGGGGTGGGTCCTCCGGGGCTCCCTGGGGTCTTCCGGGGGTCACCGGGGTGGGTCCTCCGGGGCGATGGGCGGCCCGCCGGGGGTCACCGGGGTGGGTGTTCGGGGCGACCTGCGGTCTCCCAGGGGTTAGCGGGGTGGGTCCTCCGGGGCGACTGGGGACCCGCCGGGTTTCACCGGGGTGGGTCCTCCGGGGCGTCCGGGGGTCCTCCGAGGATCACCGGGGTGGGTCCTCCATGGTGACCGGGGGCCCATCGGGGGTCACCGGGGTGCGTCCTCCATTGTGACCGGGAGCCCGCCGGGGGTCACTTGGTTGTGTCCCCCGGTGCGCCCTGGGGCACGCTGGGGGTCACTGGGGTGGGTCATTCGGGGCGACCAGAGTCTCGCAGGGGTCACCGGGGCGGCTCCTCCGGGGCCCCCCAGGGATCCACTGGGGGTCACTGGCCTGGGTCCTCCGGGGCGCCTGGAGGCCCGCCGGGTGTCAACTTGGGGGATCCTCCGGGTCGACCGTGGGCCTGCCCAGGATCACCGGGGTGGGTCCTCAAGGGGAACCCGGGTGTCCGCCGGGGTCACCGGGGTGGGTCCTCCGGGGCGATGGGCGGCCCGCCGGGGGTCATGGAGGTGGGTCCTCCGGGGAGCCCGAGGGCCCGCCAGGGGTCACCGTGGTGGATCCTCTCGGCACCCGTGGGCCCGCCGGGGGTCACCGGGGTGGGTCAGCCGTGGCGCCCGAGGGCCCACCAGGGGTCACTGGGGTGGCTCCTCCGGGGCTCCTGAAGGCCCGCCGGGGGTCACTGAGGTGGGTCTTCTGGAGCGACCGGGGGCCCGCTGGGAGTCACCGGGGTGGGTACCCCAGGGCGACCGTGGTCCTGTCAGGGTTCACCGGGGGTGGGTTCTCCAGGGCGAAGGGGGGGCCCGCCACGGATCACCGTGCTGGGTCCTCCATGGGACACGAGGGCCAGCTGGGGGTCACCGGGGTGGGTCCTCTGGGGCGCTTGTGGGCCCGCGGGGGGTCACCGGGGTGGGTCCTCCGGGTCGCCAGTGCCCCTGACGGGGGTCACCAAGGTGTGTCCTCCGGGGCGACCAGGGGCCGGCCGGGGGTCACCGGGATGGGTCCTACGGGGCACCCGGGGGCCCGCCAGGGGTCAATGGGGTGGATCTTCCGGGGCGCCCGGGGGTCCACCAGGGGTCAATGGGGTGGGTGTCCAGGGCGACTGGGGTCCCGCCGGGGGTCACCGGGGTATGTCCTCTGGGGCGACCGAGGGTCCAACGGGAGTCACCAGGATGGGTCCTCCGGGGCTCCCTGAGTTCTTCCGGGGGTCACCGGGGTGGGTCCTCCGGGGCTCCCTGGGGTCTTCCGGGGGTCACCGGGGTGGGTCCTCCGGGGCGATGGGCGGCCCGCCGGGGGTCACCGGGGTGGGTGTTCGGGGCGACCGGGGGTCTCCCAGGGGTTAACGGGGTGGGTCCTCCGGGGCGACTGGGGACCCGCCGGGTTTCACCGGGGTGGGTCCTCCGGGGCGTCCGGGGGTCCTCCGAGGATCACCGGGGTGGGTCCTCCATGGTGACCGGGGGCCCATCGGGGGTCACCGGGGTGCGTCCTCCATTGTGACCGGGAGCCCGCCGGGGGTCACTTGGTTGTGTCCCCCGGTGCGCCCTGGGGCACGCTGGGGGTCACTGGGGTGGGTCATTCGGGGCGACCAGAGTCTCGCAGGGGTCACCGGGGCGGCTCCCCCAGGGATCCACTGGGGGTCACTGGCCTGGGTCCTCCGGGGCGCCCGGAGGCCCGCCGGGTGTCAACTTGGGGGATCCTCCGGGTCGACCGTGGGCCTGCCCAGGATCACCGGGGTGGGTCCTCAAGGGGAACCCGGGTGTCCGCCGGGGTCACCGGGGTGGGTCCTCCGGGGCGATGGGCGGCCCGCCGGGGGTCATGGAGGTGGGTCCTCCGGGGAGCCCGAGGGCCCGCCAGGGGTCACCGTGGTGGATCCTCTCGGCGCCTGTGGGCCCGCCGGGGGTCACCGGGGTGGGTCAGCCGTGGCGCCCGAGGGCCCACCAGGGGTCACTGGGGTGGCTCCTCCGGGTCACCCTGCGGCCCGATGCGGGTCACTGAGGTGGGTCTTCTGGAGCGACCGGGGGCCCGCTGGGAGTCACCGGGGTGGGTACCCCAGGGCGACCGTGGTCCTGTCAGGGTTCACCGGGGGTGGGTTCTCCAGGGCGAAGGGGGGGCCCGCCACGGATCACCGTGCTGGGTCCTCCATGGGACACGAGGGCCAGCTGGGGGTCACCGGGGTGGGTCCTCCGGGGAGCCCGGGGGCGAGCCAGGTGTTACCAGGGTGGGTTCTCCGGGGCGCCCTGGGGCCCGCCAGGAGTCACCAGTGTGTGTCCCCCGGGGCCGCCCAGGGATCCACTGGGGGTCACTGGCCTGGGTCCTCCGGGGCGCTTGTGGGCCCGCAGGGGGTCACCGGGGTGGGTCCTCCGGGGCGACCGGGGGCCCGCCAGGGGTCAATGGGGTGGATCTTCCGGGGCGCCCGGGGGTCCACCAGGGGTCAATGGGGTGGGTCGTCCAGGGCGGCTGGGGTCCCGCCGGGGGGTCACCCGGGTGGGTCCTCCGGGGCGACCGGGGGCCCGCCGGGGTCACCGGGGTATGTCCTCTGGGGCGACCGAGGGTCCAACGGGGGTCACCAGGAGGGGTCCTTCGGGGCTCCCTGGGTTCTTCCGGGGGTCACCGGGGTGTGTCATTCGGGGCCATGGGCGGCCCGCCGGGGGTCACCGGGGTGGGTGTTCCGGGGCGATCGGGGGTCTCCCAGGGGTTAACGGGGTGGGTCCTCCGGGGCGACTGGGGACCCGCCGGGTTTCACCCGGGTGGGTCCTCCGGGGCGACCGGGGGCCCGCCGGGGGTCACCGGGGTGGGTCGTCCAGGGCGACTGGGGTCCCGCCGGGGGTCACCGGGGTGGTCCTCCGGGCGACCGGGGGCCCGCCGCGGGTCACTGGGTTGGGTCCTCCGTGGCAACCGGGGTTCCTCCGGGGCTCACCGGGGTGGGTCCTCCAGGGCGCCCGGGGACCCGTCGGGCTTCACCGGTGTGGGTGCTCTGGGGCGCCCGGGGGCCCACCGCGGGTCACCGGGGTGGGTCCTCCGGGGCGACCGTGAGCCTGCCGGTGGTCACCGGGGTGGGTCCTCCGGGGTGACCGGGGGTATGCCGGTGGTCACCGGGGTGGATCCTCCGGAGCGCCCGGGGGCCTGCCGGGGGTCACTGGGGTGCGTCCTCCGGGGCGATCGGGGGCCGGCTGAGGGTCACCGAGGTGGGTCGTCCAGGGCGACCGGCGGTTCGCCTGGGGTCACCATCGTCGGTCCTACGGGGCGCTCGGGAGCATGCCGGGGGTCACCGGGGTGGGTGTTCCGGGGCGACCGGGGGGTCTCTCAGCTGTTAACGGGGTGGGTCCTCCGGGGCGACTGGGGACCCGCCGGGTTTCACCGGGGGTGGGTCCTCCGGGGCGCCCGGAGGCCCGCCGGGTGTCAACTTGGGGGATCCTTCGGGTCGACCGGGGGCCTGCCCAGGATCACCGGGGTGGGTCCTCCGGGGCGCCCGGAGGCCCGCCGGGTGTCAACTTGGGGGATCCTTCGGGTCGACCGGGGGACTGCCCTGGATCACCGGGGCGGGTCCTCCGGGGTGACCGGGGGTATGCCGGTTGTCACCGGGGTGGATCCTCCGGAGCGCCCGAGGGCCCACCAGGGGTCACTGGGGTGGCTCCTCCGGGTCACCCTGCGGCCCGATGCGGGTCACTGAGGTGGGTCTTCTGGAGCGACCGGGGGCCCGCTGGGAGTCACCGGGGTGGGTACCCCAGGGCGACCGTGGTCCTGTCAGGGTTCACCGGGGGTGGGTTCTCCAGGGCGAAGGGGGGGCCCGCCACGGATCACCGTGCTGGGTCCTCCATGGGACACGAGGGCCAGCTGGGGGTCACCAGGGTGGGTCCTCCGGGGAGCCCGGGGGCGAGCCAGGTGTTACCAGGGTGGGTTCTCCGGGGCGCCCTGGGGCCCGCCAGGAGTCACCAGTGTGTGTCCCCCGGGGCCGCCCAGGGATCCACTGGGGGTCACTGGCCTGGGTCCTCCGGGGCGCTTGTGGGCCCGCAGGGGGTCACCGGGGTGGGTCCTCCGGGGCGACCGGGGGCCCGCCAGGGGTCAATGGGGTGGATCTTCCGGGGCGCCCGGGGGTCCACCAGGGGTCAATGGGGTGGGTCGTCCAGGGCGGCTGGGGTCCCGCCGGGGGGTCACCCGGGTGGGTCCTCCGGGGCGACCGGGGGCCCGCCGGGGTCACCGGGGTATGTCCTCTGGGGCGACCGAGGGTCCAACGGGGGTCACCAGGAGGGGTCCTTCGGGGCTCCCTGGGTTCTTCCGGGGGTCACCGGGGTGTGTCATTCGGGGCCATGGGCGGCCCGCCGGGGGTCACCGGGGTGGGTGTTCCGGGGCGATCGGGGGTCTCCCAGGGGTTAACGGGGTGGGTCCTCCGGGGCGACTGGGGACCCGCCGGGTTTCACCCGGGTGGGTCCTCCGGGGCGACCGGGGGCCCGCCGGGGGTCACCGGGGTGGGTCGTCCAGGGCGACTGGGGTCCCGCCGGGGGTCACCGGGGTGGTCCTCCGGGCGACCGGGGGCCCGCCGCGGGTCACTGGGTTGGGTCCTCCGTGGCAACCGGGGTTCCTCCGGGGCTCACCGGGGTGGGTCCTCCAGGGCGCCCGGGGACCCGTCGGGCTTCACCGGTGTGGGTGCTCTGGGGCGCCCGGGGGCCCACCGCGGGTCACCGGGGTGGGTCCTCCGGGGCGACCGTGAGCCTGCCGGTGGTCACCGGGGTGGGTCCTCCGGGGTGACCGGGGGTATGCCGGTGGTCACCGGGGTGGATCCTCCGGAGCGCCCGGGGGCCTGCCGGGGGTCACTGGGGTGGCGTCCTCCGGGGCGATCGGGGGCCGGCTGAGGGTCACCGAGGTGGGTCGTCCAGGGCGACCGGCGGTTCGCCTGGGGTCACCATCGTCGGTCCTACGGGGCGCTCGGGAGCATGCCGGGGGTCACCGGGGTGGGTGTTCCGGGGCGACCGGGGGGTCTCTCAGCTGTTAACGGGGTGGGTCCTCCGGGGCGACTGGGGACCCGCCGGGTTTCACCGGGGGTGGGTCCTCCGGGGCGCCCGGAGGCCCGCCGGGTGTCAACTTGGGGGATCCTTCGGGTCGACCGGGGGCCTGCCCAGGATCACCGGGGTGGGTCCTCCGGGGCGCCCGGAGGCCCGCCGGGTGTCAACTTGGGGGATCCTTCGGGTCGACCGGGGGACTGCCCTGGATCACCGGGGCGGGTCCTCCGGGGTGACCGGGGGTATGCCGGTTGTCACCGGGGTGGATCCTCCGGAGCGCCCGAGGGCCCACCAGGGGTCACTGGGGTGGCTCCTCCGGGTCACCCTGCGGCCCGATGCGGGTCACTGAGGTGGGTCTTCTGGAGCGACCGGGGGCCCGCTGGGAGTCACCGGGGTGGGTACCCCAGGGCGACCGTGGTCCTGTCAGGGTTCACCGGGGGTGGGTTCTCCAGGGCGAAGGGGGGGCCCGCCACGGATCACCGTGCTGGGTCCTCCATGGGACACGAGGGCCAGCTGGGGGTCACCGGGGTGGGTCCTCCGGGGAGCCCGGGGGCGAGCCAGGTGTTACCAGGGTGGGTTCTCCGGGGCGCCCTGGGGCCCGCCAGGAGTCACCAGTGTGTGTCCCCCGGGGCCGCCCAGGGATCCACTGGGGTCACTGGCCTGGGTCCTCCGGGGCGCTTGTGGGCCCGCAGGGGGTCACCGGGGTGGGTCCTCCGGGTCGCCAGTGCCCCTGACGGGGGTCACCAAGGTGTGTCCTCCGGGGCGACCCGGGGGCCTGCCCAGGATCACCGGGGTGGGTCCTCCGGGGCGATCAGGGGGCCGGCTGAGGGTCACCGAGGTGGGTCCTCCAGTGCGACCGGGGGTTCGCCTGGGGTCACCGTCGTTGGTCCTACGGGGCGCTCGGGAGCCTGCCGGGTGTCAACTTGGGGGATCCTTCGGGTCGACCGGGGGCCTGCCCAGGATCACCGGGGTGGGTCCTCAAGGGGAACCCGGGTGTCCGCCGGTGGTCACCGTGGTGGGACCTCCGGGGCGCCCGTAGGCCCGTGAGGGGTCACCCAAGTGTGTCCTCCCCAGCGCCTGGGAGACCGCCGCGGGTCACCGGGGTAGGTCTTTCAGGGCGACGGGGGGGCCTGCCATTGGTCACCGGGATGGGTCCTCCGGGGCGCCCGAAGGCCCGCCAGGGGTCACCGGGGTGGATCCTCTGGGGCGCCCGTGGGCCAGCTGGGGGTCACCGGGGTCGATCCTCTGGGGCGACCGGGGGCCCGTCGGGGGTCACTGGGGTGGGTCCTCCGGGTCGCCAGTGCCCCTGACGGGGGTCACCAAGGTGTGTCCTCCGGGGAGACCAGGGGCCTGCCGGGGGTCACTGGGGTGGGTCCTCTGGGGCGATCGTAGGTTCGACTGGGGTCACCGTGGTTGGTCCTCCGGAGCGCCCGGGGGCCCGCCAGGGGTCGACTTGGGGGATCCTCCGGTTCGACCGGGGGCCTGCCAAGGATCACCGGGGTGGGTCCTCAAAGGGAACCCGTGTGTCCGCCGGTGGTCACCGTGGTGGGTCCTCCGGGGCGCCCGTGGGTCCGCCGGGGTCACCGGGGTGGGTCCTTCGGGGCGATGGGCGGCCCGCCGGGGGTCATCGAGGTGGGTCCTCCGGGGCGCACGAGGGCCCGCCAGGGGTCACCGGGGTGGATCCTCTGGGGCGCCCGTGGCTCGCCGGGGGTCACCGGGGTGGGTCAGCCTTGGCGCCCGAGGGCCCACCAGGGGTCACTGGGGTGGCTCCTCCGGGTCACCCTGCGGCCCGATGCGGGTCACTGAGGTGGGTCTTCTGGAGCGACCGGGGGCCCGCTGGGAGTCACCGGGGTGGGTACCCCAGGGCGACCGTGGTCCTGTCAGGGTTCACCGGGGGTGGGTTCTCCAGGGCGAAGGGGGGGCCCGCCACGGATCACCGTGCTGGGTCCTCCATGGGACACGAGGGCCAGCTGGGGGTCACCGGGGTGGGTCCTCCGGGGAGCCCGGGGGCGAGCCAGGTGTTACCAGGGTGGGTTCTCCGGGGCGCCCTGGGGCCCGCCAGGAGTCACCAGTGTGTGTCCCCCGGGGCCGCCCAGGGATCCACTGGGGGTCACTGGCCTGGGTCCTCCGGGGCGCTTGTGGGCCCGCAGGGGGTCACCGGGGTGGGTCCTCCGGGGCGACCGGGGGCCCGCCAGGGGTCAATGGGGTGGATCTTCCGGGCGCCCGGGGGTCCACCAGGGGTCAATGGGGTGGGTCGTCCAGGGCGGCTGGGGTCCCGCCGGGGGGTCACCCGGGTGGGTCCTCCGGGGCGACCGGGGGCCCGCCGGGGTCACCGGGGTATGTCCTCTGGGGCGACCGAGGGTCCAACGGGGGTCACCAGGAGGGGTCCTTCGGGGCTCCCTGGGTTCTTCCGGGGGTCACCGGGGTGTGTCATTCGGGGCCATGGGCGGCCCGCCGGGGGTCACCGGGGTGGGTGTTCCGGGGCGATCGGGGGTCTCCCAGGGGTTAACGGGGTGGGTCCTCCGGGGCGACTGGGGACCCGCCGGGTTTCACCCGGGTGGGTCCTCCGGGGCGACCGGGGGCCCGCCGGGGGTCACCGGGGTGGGTCGTCCAGGGCGACTGGGGTCCCGCCGGGGGTCACCGGGGTGGTCCTCCGGGCGACCGGGGGCCCGCCGCGGGTCACTGGGTTGGGTCCTCCGTGGCAACCGGGGTTCCTCCGGGGCTCACCGGGGTGGGTCCTCCAGGGCGCCCGGGGACCCGTCGGGCTTCACCGGTGTGGGTGCTCTGGGGCGCCCGGGGGCCCACCGCGGGTCACCGGGGTGGGTCCTCCGGGGCGACCGTGAGCCTGCCGGTGGTCACCGGGGTGGGTCCTCCGGGGTGACCGGGGGTATGCCGGTGGTCACCGGGGTGGATCCTCCGGAGCGCCCGGGGGCCTGCCGGGGGTCACTGGGGTGGGTCCTCCGGGGCGATCGGGGGCCGGCTGAGGGTCACCGAGGTGGGTCCGTCCAGTGCGACCGGCGGTTTCGCCTGGGGTCACCATCGTCGGTCCTACGGGGCGCTCGGGAGCATGCCGGGGGTCACCGGGGTGGGTGTTCCGGGGCGACCGGGGGGTCTCTCAGCTGTTAACGGGGTGGGTCCTCCGGGGCGACTGGGGACCCGCCGGGTTTCACCGGGGGTGGGTCCTCCGGGGCGCCCGGAGGCCCGCCGGGTGTCAACTTGGGGGATCCTTCGGGTCGACCGGGGGCCTGCCCAGGAATCACCGGGGCGGGTCCTCCGGGGTGACCGGGGGTATGCCGGTTGTCACCGGGGTGGATCCTCCGGAGCGCCCGAGGGGCCCCACCAGGGGTCACTGGGGTGGCTCCTCCGGGTCACCCTGCGGCCCGATGCGGGTCACTGAGGTGGGTCTTCTGGATGCGACCGGGGGCCCGCTGGGAGTCACCGGGGTGGGTACCCCAGGGCGACCGTGGTCCTGTCAGGGTTCACCGGGGGTGGGTTCTCCAGGGCGAAGGGGGGGCCCGCCACGGATCACCGTGCTGGGTCCTCCATGGTACACGAGGGCCAGCTGGGGGTCACCGGGGTGGGTCCTCCGGGGAGCCCGGGGCGAGCCAGGTGTACCAGGGTGGTTCTCCGGGGCCGCCCAGGGATCCACTGGGGGTCACTGGCCTGGGTCCTCCGGGGCGCTTGTGGGCCCGCAGGGGGTCACCGGGGTGGGTCCTCCGGGGCGACCGGGGGCCCGCCAGGGGTCAATGGGTGGATCTTCCGGGCGCCCGGGGGTCCACCAGGGGTCAATGGGGTGGGTCGTCCAGGGCGGCTGGGGTCCCGCCGGGGGGTCACCCGGGTGGGTCCTCCGGGGCGACCGGGGGCCCGCCGGGGTCACCGGGGTATGTCCTCTGGGGCGACCGAGGGTCCAACGGGGGTCACCAGGAGGGGTCCTTCGGGGCTCCCTGGGTTCTTCCGGGGGTCACCGGGGTGTGTCATTCGGGGCCATGGGCGGCCCGCCGGGGGTCACCGGGGTGGGTGTTCCGGGGCGATCGGGGGTCTCCCAGGGGTTAACGGGGTGGGTCCTCCGGGGCGACTGGGGACCCGCCGGGTTTCACCCGGGTGGGTCCTCCGGGGCGACCGGGGGCCCGCCGGGGGTCACCGGGGTGGGTCGTCCAGGGCGACTGGGGTCCCGCCGGGGGTCACCGGGGTGGTCCTCCGGGCGACCGGGGGCCCGCCGCGGGTCACTGGGTTGGGTCCTCCGTGGCAACCGGGGTTCCTCCGGGGCTCACCGGGGTGGGTCCTCCAGGGCGCCCGGGGACCCGTCGGGCTTCACCGGTGTGGGTGCTCTGGGGCGCCCGGGGGCCCACCGCGGGTCACCGGGGTGGGTCCTCCGGGGCGACCGTGAGCCTGCCGGTGGTCACCGGGGTGGGTCCTCCGGGGTGACCGGGGGTATGCCGGTGGTCACCGGGGTGGATCCTCCGGAGCGCCCGGGGGCCTGCCGGGGGTCACTGGGGTGGGTCCTCCGGGGCGATCGGGGGCCGGCTGAGGGTCACCGAGGTGGGTCGTCCAGGGCGACCGGCGGTTCGCCTGGGGTCACCATCGTCGGTCCTACGGGGCGCTCGGGAGCATGCCGGGGGTCACCGGGGTGGGTGTTCCGGGGCGACCGGGGGGTCTCTCAGCTGTTAACGGGGTGGGTCCTCCGGGGCGACTGGGGACCCGCCGGGTTTCACCGGGGGTGGGTCCTCCGGGGCGCCCGGAGGCCCGCCGGGTGTCAACTTGGGGGATCCTTCGGGTCGACCGGGGGCCTGCCCAGGATCACCGGGGTGGGTCCTCCGGGGCGCCAGTGCCCCTGACGGGGGTCACCAAGGTGTGTCCTCCGGGGAGACCAGGGGCCTGCCGGGGGTCACTGGGGGTGGGTCCTCCGGGGCGACCGGGGGCCCGCCAGGGGTCAATGGGGTGGATCTTCCGGGGCGCCCGGGGGTCCACCAGGGGTCAATGGGGTGGGTCGTCCAGGGCGGCTGGGGTCCCGCCGGGGGGTCACCCGGGTGGGTCCTCCGGGGCGACCGGGGGCCCGCCGGGGTCACCGGGGTATGTCCTCTGGGGCGACCGAGGGTCCAACGGGGGTCACCAGGAGGGGTCCTTCGGGGCTCCCTGGGTTCTTCCGGGGGTCACCGGGGTGTGTCATTCGGGGCCATGGGCGGCCCGCCGGGGGTCACCGGCGTGGGTGTTCCTGGGCGACTGGGGTCCCGCCGGGGTCACCGGGGTGGTCCTCCGGGCGACCGGGGGCCCGCCGCGGGTCACTGGGTTGGGTCCCTCCGTGGCAACCGGGGTTCCTCCGGGGCTCACCGGGGTGGGTCCTCCAGGGCGCCCGGGGACCCGTCGGGCTTCACCGGTGTGGGTGCTCTGGGGCGCCCGGGGGCCCACCGCGGGTCACTGGGTTGGGTCCTCCGGGGCGCCCGGGGGCTCACCGCGGGTCACCGGGGTGGGTCCTCCGGGGCGACCGTGAGCCTGCCGGTGGTCACCGGGGTGGGTCCTCCGGGGTGACCGGGGGTATGCCGGTGGTCACCGGGGTGGATCCTCCGGAGCGCCCGGGGGGCCTGCCGGGGGTCACTGGGTGCGTCCTCCGGGGCGATCGGGGGCCGGCTGAGGGTCACCGAGGTGGGTCCTCCAGTGCGACCGGGGGTTCGCCCCTGGGTGTCACCGTCGTTGGTCCTACGGGGCGCTCGGGAGCCTGCCGGGTGTCAACTTGGGGGATCCTTCGGGTCGACCGGGGGCCTGCCCAGGATCACCGGGGTGGGTCCTCAAGGGGAACCCGGGTTGTCCGCCGGTGGTCACCGTGGTGGGACCTCCGGGGCGCCCGTAGGCCCGTGAGGGGTCACCCCAAGTGTGTCCTCCCCAGCGCCTGGGAGACCGCCGCGGGTCACCGGGGTAGGTCTTTCAGGGCGACGGGGGGGCCTGCCATTGGTCACCGGGATGGGTCCTCCGGGGCGCCCGTGGGCCAGCTGGGGGTCACCGGGGTCGATCCTCTGGGGCGACCGGGGGCCCGTCGGGGGTCACTGGGGTGGGTCCCTCCGGGTCGCCAGTGCCGCTGACGGGGGTCACCAAGGTGTGTCCTCCGGGGCGACCAGGGGCCGGCCGGGGGTCACCGGGGTGGGTCCTACGGGGGCACCCGGGGGCCCGCCAGGGGTCAATGGGTGGGTCTTCCGGGGCGCCGGGGGTCCACCAGGGGTCAATGGGGTGGGTCGTCCAGGGCGACTGGGGTCCCGCCGGGGGTCACCCAGGTGGGTCCTCCGGGGCGACAGGGGGCCCGCCGGGGTCACCGGGGTATGTCCTCCGGGGCGACCGAGGGTCCAACGGGGGTCACCAGGATGGGTCCTTCGGGGCTCCCTGGGTTCTTCCGGGGGTCACCGGGGTGGGTCCTCCGGGGCTCCTGAAGGCCCGCCGGGGGTCACCAGGATGGGTCCTTCGGGGCTCCCTGGGGTCTTCCGGGGGTCACCGGGTGGGTCATTCGGGGCGATGGGCGGCCCGCCGGGGGTCATCGAGGTGGTCCTCCGGGGCGCCCGTGGGGCCCGCCAGGAGTCACCAGTGTGTGTCCCCCGGGGCCGCCCAGGGATCCACTGGGGGTCACTGGCCTGGGTCCTCCGGGGCGCTTGTGGGCCCGCAGGGGGTCACCGGGGTGGGTCCCTCCGGGTCGCCAGTGCCCCTGACGGGGGTCACCAAGGTGTGTCCTCCGGGGCGACCAGGGGCCGGCCGGGGGTCACCGGGGTGGGTCCTACGGGGCACCCGGGGGCCCGCCAGGGGTCAATGGGGTGGATCTTCCGGGGCGCCCGGGGGTCCACCAGGGTCATGGGGTGGGTCGTCCAGGGCGGCTGGGGTCCCGCCGGGGGTCACCCGGGTGGGTCCTCCGGGGCGACCGGGGGCCCGCCGGGGGTCACCGGGGTATGTCCTCTGGGGCGACCGAGGGTCCAACGGGGGTCACCAGGATGGGTCCTTCGGGGCTCCCTGGGTTCTTCCGGGGTCACCGGGGTGGGTTCCTCCGGGGCTCCTGAAGGCCCGCCGGGGGTCACCAGGATGGGTCCTTCGGGGCTCCCTGGGGTCTTCCCGGGGGTCACCGGGGTGGGTCATTCGGGGCGATGGGCGGCCCGCCGGGGGTCATCGAGGTGGGTCCTCCGGGGGCGCCCGGTGGGCCCGCGAGGGGTCACCCAAGTGTGTCCTCCCTAGCGCCTGGGAGCCTGCCGGGGGTCACCGGGGTGGGTGTTCCGGGCGACCGGGGGTCTCCCCAGGGGTTAACGGGGTGTGTCCTCCGGGGCGACTGGGACCCGCCGGGTTTCACCGGGGTGGGTCCTCCGGGGCGTCCGGGGTCCTCCGAGGATCACCGGGGTGGGTCCTCCATGGTGACCGGGGGCCCGTTGGGGTTCACCGGGGCGAGTCCTTTCGGGGGCGCCCGGGGCCTCATCGGGGGTCACCGGGGTGCGTCCTCCATGGTGACCGGGAGCCTGCCGGGGGTCACTTGGTTGGGTCCTCCGGTGCGCCCTGGGGCAACGCTGGGGGTCACTGGGGTATGTCCTCTGGGTCGCCAGTGCCCTGACGGGGGTCACCAAGGGTGTGTCCTCCGGGGCGACCGGGGTCCAACGGGGTCACCGGGGTGGGTCCTCCGGGCGACCGGGGGCCCGCCGCGGGTCACTGGGTTGGGTCCTCCGTGGCAACCGGGGTTTCCTCCGGGTTCACCGGGGTGGGGTCCTCCGGGGCGCCCGGGGACCCGTCGGGTTTTCAACCGGGGTGGGTCCTCCGGGGCGCCCGGGGCCCGCCAGGGGTCGACCTGGGGGTCCTCCGGGTCGACCGGGGGCCTGCCGGTGGGTCACCGGGGTGGGTTCCTCAAGGGGAACCCGGGTGTCCGCCGGGGTCACCGGGGTGGGTCCTCCGGGGCGATGGGCGGCCCGCCGGGGCTCATGGAGGTGGGTCCTCCGGGGAGCCCGAGGGCCCGCCAGGGTCACCGTGGTGGATCCTCTCGGCACCTGTGGGCCCGCCGGGGGTCACCGGGGTGGGTCAGCCGTGGCGCCCGAGGGCCCACCAGGGGTCACTGGGGTGGCTCCTCCGGGACACCCTGCGGCCCGATGCGGGTCACTGAGGTGGGTCTTTCTGGAGCGACCGGGGGCCCGCTGGGAGTCACCGGGGTGGGTACCCCAGGGCGACCGTGGTCCTGTCAGGGTTCACCGGGGGTGGGTTCTCCAGGGCGAAGGGGGGGCCCGCCACGGATCACCGTGCTGGGTTCCTCCATGGGACACGAGGGCCAGCTGGGGGTCACCGGGTGGGTCCTCCGGGGAGCCCGGGGGCGAGCCGGGTGTTACCAGGGTGGGTTCTCCGGGGCGCCCTGGGGCCCGCCAGGAGTCACCAGTGTGTGTCCCCCAGGGGCCGGCCCAGGGATCCACTGGGGGTCACTGGCCTGGGTCCTCCGGGGCGCTTGTGGGTCCCGCAGGGGGTCACCGGGGTGGGTCCTCCGGGGCGCCAGTGCCCCTGACGGGGTCTACCAAGGTGTGTCCTCTGGGGCGACCAGGGGCCGGCCGGGGGTCACCGGGGTGGGTCCTACGGGGCACCCGGGGGCCCGCCAGGGGTCAATGGGGTGGATCTTCCGGGGCGCCCGGGGGTCCACCAAGGGTCAATGGGGTGGGTGTCCAGGGCGACTGGGGTCCCGCCGGGGGTCACCGGGGTATGTCCTCTGGGGCGACCGAGGGTCCAACGGGGGTCACCAGGATGGGTCCTTCGGGGCTCCCTGAGTTCCTTCCGGGGGTCACCGGGTGGGTCCATCCGGGGCTCCCTGGGGTCTTCCGGGGGTCACCGGGGTGGGTCCTCCGGGGCGATGGGCGGCCCGCCGGGGGTCACCGGGGTGGGTGTTCGGGGCGACCTGCGGTCCTCCCAGGGGTTAGCGGGGTGGGTCCTCCGGGGCGACTGGGGACCCGCCGGGTTTCACCGGGGTGGGTCCTCCGGGGCGTCCGGGGGTCCTCCGAGGATCACCGGGGTGGGTCCTCCATGGTGACCGGGGGCCCATCGGGGGTCACCGGGGTGGCGTCCTCCATTGTGACCTGGAGCCCGCCGGGGGGTCACTTGGTTGTGTCCCCCGGTGCGCCCTGGGGCACGCTGGGGGTCACTGGGGTGGTCATTCGGGGCGACCAGAGTCTCGCAGGGGGTCACCGGGGGCGCTCCCTCCGGGGCCCCCCAGGGATCCACTGGGGGTCACTGGCCTGGGTCCTCCGGGGCGCCTGGAGGCCCGCCGGGTGTCAACTTGGGGGATCCTCCGGGTCGACCAGTGGGCCTGCCCAGGATCACCGGGGTGGGTCCTCAAGGGGAACCCGGGTGTCCGCCGGGGGTCACCGGGGTGGTCCTCCGGGGCGATGGGCGGCCCGCCGGGGGTCATGGAGGTGGGTCCTCCGGGGAGCCCGAGGGCCCGCCAGGGGGTCACCGTGGTGGATCCTCTCGGCACCCGTGGGCCCGCCGGGGGTCACCGGGGTGGGTCAGCCGTGGCGCCCCGAGGGCCCACCAGGGGTCACTGGGGTGGCTCCTCCGGGGCTCCTGAAGGCCCCGCCGGGGGTCCACTGAGGTGGGTCTTCTGGAGCGACCGGTGGCCCGCTGGGAGTCACCGGGGTGGGTACCCCAGGGCGAACCGTGGTCCTGTCAGGGTTCACCGGGGGTGGGTTCTCCAGGGCGAAGGGGGGGCCCGCCACGGATCACCGTGCTGGGTCCTCCATGGGGACACGAGGGCCAGCTGGGGGTCACCGGGGTGGGTCCTCCGGGGAGCCCGGGGGCGAGCCAGGTGTTACCAGGGTGGGGTTCTCCGGGCGCCCTGGGGCCCGCCAGGAGTCACCAGTGTGTGTCCCCCGGGGCCGCCCAGGGATCCACTGGGGTCACTGGCCTGGGTCCTCCGGGGCGCTTGTGGGCCCGCAGGGCGTCACCTGGGTGGGTCCTCCGGGTCGCCAGTGCCCCTGACGGGGGTCACCAAGGTGTGTCCTCCGGGGCGACCGGGGGCCTGCCCAGGATCACTGGGGTGGGTCCTACGGGGCGATCAGGGGCCGGCTGAGGTCACCGAGGCGGGTCCCTCCAGTGCGACCGGGGGTTCGCCTGGGGTCACCGTCGTTGGTCCTACGGGGCGCTCGGGAGCCTGCCGGGTGTCAACTTGGGGGATCCTTCGGGTCGACCGGGGGCCTGCCCAGGATCACCGGGGTGGGTCCTCAAGGGGAACCCGGGTGTCCGCCGGTGGTCACCGTGGTGGGACCTTCCGGGGCGCCCGTAGGCCCGTGAGGGGTCACCCAAGTGTGTCCTCCCCAGCGCCTGGGAGACCGCCGCGGGTCACCGGGGTAGGTCTTTCAGGGCGACGGGGGGGCCTGCCATTGGTCACCGGGATGGGTCCTCCGGGGCGCCCGAAGGCCCGCCAGGGGTCACCGTGGTGGATCCTCTGGGGCGCCCGTGGGCCAGCTGGGGGTCCACCGGGGTCGATCCTCTGGGCGACCGGGGGCCCGTCGGGGTCACTGGGGTGGGTCCTCCGGGTCGCCAGTGCCCCTGACGGGGGTCACCAAGGTGTGTCCTCCGGGGAGACCAGGGGCCTGCCGGGGGTCACTGGGGTGGGTCCTCTGGGGCGATCGTAGGTTCGACTGGTGTCACCGTGGTTGGTCCTCCGGAGCGCCCGGGGGCCCGCCAGGGGTCGACTTGGGGGATCCTCCGGTTCGACCGGGGGCCTGCCAAGGATCACCGGGGTGGGTCCTCACAGGGAACCCGTGTGTCCGCCGGTGGTCACCGTGGTGGGTCCTCCGGGGCGCCCGTGGGTCCGCCGGGGTCACCGGGGTGGGTCCTTCGGGGCGATGGGCGGCCCGCCGGGGGTCCATCGAGGTGGGTCCTCCGGGGCGCACGAGGGCCCGCCAGGGGTCACCGGGGTGGATCCTCTGGGGCGCCCGTGGCTCGCCGGGGGTCACCGGGTTGGGTCAGCCTTGGCGCCCGAGGGCCCACCAGGGGTCACTGGGGTGGCTCCTCCGGGTCACCCTGCGGCCCGATGCGGGTCACTGAGGTGGGTCTTCTGGAGGCGACCGGGGGCCCGCTGGGAGTCCACCGGGGTGGGTAACCCAGGGCGACCGTGGTCCTGTCAGGGTTCAACCGGGGGTGGGTTCTCCAGGGCGAAGGGGGGGCCCGCCACGGATCACCGTGCTGGGTCCTCCATGGGAACACGAGGGCCAGCTGGGGGTCACCGGGGTGGGTCCCTCCGGGGAGCCCGGGGGGCGAGCCAGGTGTTACCAGGGTGGGTTCTCCGGGGCGCCCTGGGGCCCGCCAGGAGTCACCAGTGTGTGTCCCCCGGGGCCGCCCAGGGATCCACTGGGGGTCACTGGCCTGGGTCCTCCGAGGGCGCTTGTGGGCCCGCAGGGGGTCACCGGGGTGGGTCCTCCGGGGCGACCGGGGGCCCGCCAGGGGTCAATGGGGTGGATCTTCCGGGGCGCCCGGGGGTCCACCAGGGGTCAATGGGGTGGGTCGTCCAGGGCGGCTGGGGTCCCGCCGGGGGGGTCACCCGGGTGGGTCCTCCGGGGCGACCGGGGGCCCGCCCGGGGTCACCGGGGTATGTCCTCTGGGGCGACCGAGGGTCCAACGGGGGTCACCAGGAGGGGTCCTTCGGGGCTCCCTGGGTTCTTCCGGGGGTCACCGGGGTGTGTCATTCGGGGGCCATGGGCGGCCCGCCGGGGGTCACCGGGGTGGGTGTTCCGGGGCGATCGGGGGTCTCCCAGGGGTTAACGGGGTGGGTCCTCCGGGGCGACTGGGGACCCGCCGGGTTTCACCCGGGTGGGTCCTCCGGGGCGACCGGGGGCCCGCCGGGGGTCACCGGGGTGGGTCGTCCAGGGCGACTGGGGTCCCGCCGGGGGTCACCGGGGTGGTCCTCCGGGCGACCGGGGGCCCGCCGCGGGTCACTGGGTTGGGTCCTCCGTGGCAACCGGGGTTCCTCCGGGGCTCACCGGGGTGGGTCCTCCAGGGCGCCCGGGGACCCCGTCGGGCTTCACCGGTGTGGGTGCTCTGGGGCGCCCGGGGGCCCACCGCGGGTCACCGGGGTGGTCCTCCGGGGCGACCGTGAGCCTGCCGGTGGTCACCGGGGTGGGTCCTCCGGGGTGACCGGGGGTATGCCGGTGGTCACCGGTGGTGGATCCTCCGGAGCGCCCGGGGGCCTGCCGGGGGTCACTGGGGTGGGTCCTCCGGGGCGACCGGCGGTTCGCCTGGGGTCACCATCGTCGGTCCTACGGGGCGCTCGGGGAGCATGCCGGGGGTCACCGGGGTGGGTGTTCCGGGGCGACCGGGGGGTCTCTCAGCTGTTAACGGGGTGGGTCCTCCGGGGCGACTGGGGACCCGCCGGGTTTCACCGGGGGTGGGTCCTCCGGGGGCGCCCGGAGGCCCGCCGGGTGTCAACTTGGGGGATCCTTCGGGTCGACCGGGGGCCTGCCCAGGATCACCGGGGTGGGTCCTCCGGGGCGCCCGGAGGCCCGCCGGGTGTCAACTTGGGGGAATCCTTCGGGTCGACCGGGGGACTGCCCTGGATCACCGGGGCGGGTCCTCCGGGGTGACCGGGGGTATGCCGGTTTGTCACCGGGGTGGATCCTCCGGAGCGCACGAGGGCCCACCAGGGTCACTGGGGTGGCTCCTCCGGGTCACCCTGCGGCCCGATGCGGGTCACTGAGGTGGGTCTTCTGGAGCGACCGGGGGCCCGCTGGGAGTCACCGGGGTGGGTACCCCAGGGCGACCGTGGTCCTGTCAGGGTTCACCGGGGGTGGGTTCTCCAGGGCGAAGGGGGGGCCCGCCACGGATCACCGTGCTGGGTCCTCCATGGGACACGAGGGCCAGCTGGGGGTCACCGGGGTGGGTCCTCCGGGGAGCCCGGGGGCGAGCCAGGTGTTACCAGGGTGGGTTCTCCGGGGCGCCCTGGGGCCCGCCAGGAGTCACCAGTGTGTGTCCCCCGGGGCCGCCCAGGGATCCACTGGGGGTCACTGGCCTGGGTCCTCCGGGGCGCTTGTGGGCCCGCAGGGGGTCACCGGGGTGGGTCCTCCGGGGCGACCGGGGGCCGCCAGGGGTCAATGGGGTGGATCTTCCGGGCGCCCGGGGGTCCACCAGGGGTCAATGGGGTGGGTCGTCCAGGGCGGCTGGGGTCCCGCCCGGGGGTCACCCGGGTGGGTCCTCCGGGGCGACCGGGGGCCCGCCGGGGTCACCGGGGTATGTCCTCTGGGGCGACCGAGGGTCCAACGGGGGTCACCAGGAGGGGTCCTTCGGGGCTCCCTGGGTTCTTCCGGGGGTCACCGGGGTGTGTCATTCGGGGCCATGGGCGGCCCGCCGGGGGTCACCGGGGTGGGTGTTCCGGGGCGATCGGGGGTCTCCCAGGGGTTAACGGGGTGGGTCCTCCGGGGCGACTGGGGACCCGCCGGGTTTCACCCGGGTGGGTCCTCCGGGGCGACCGGGGGCCCGCCGGGGGTCACCGGGGTGGGTCGTCCAGGGCGACTGGGGTCCCGCCGGGGGTCACCGGGGTGGTCCTCCGGGCGACCGGGGGCCCGCCGCGGGTCACTGGGTTGGGTCCTCCGTGGCAACCGGGGTTCCTCCGGGGCTCACCGGGGTGGGTCCTCCAGGGCGCCCGGGGACCCGTCGGGCTTCACCGGTGTGGGTGCTCTGGGGCGCCCGGGGGCCCACCGCGGGTCACCGGGGTGGGTCCTCCGGGGCGACCGTGAGCCTGCCGGTGGTCACCGGGGTGGGTCCTCCGGGGTGACCGGGGGTATGCCGGTGGTCACCGGGGTGGATCCTCCGGAGCACCCGGGGGCCTGCCGGGGGTCACTGGGGTGGGTCCTCCGGGGCGATCGGGGGCCGGCTGAGGGTCACCGAGGTGGGTCGTCCAGGGCGACCGGCGGTTCGCCTGGTGTCACCATCGTCGGTCCTACGGGGCGCTCGGGAGCCTGCCGGGGGTCACCGGGGTGGGTGTTCCGGGGCGACCGGGGGTCTCTCAGCTGTTAACGGGGTGGGTCCTCCGGGGCGACTGGGGACCCGCCGGGTTTCACCGGGGGTGGGTCCTCCGGGGCGCCCGGAGGCCCGCCGGGTGTCAACTTGGGGGATCCTTCGGGTCGACCGGGGGCCTGCCCAGGATCACCGGGGTGGGTCCTCCGGGGCGCCAGTGCCCCTGACGGGGGTCACCAAGGTGTGTCCTCCGGGGAGACCAGGGGCCGGCCGGGGGTCACTGGGGGTGGGTCCTCCGGGGCGACCGGGGGCCCGCCAGGGGTCAATGGGGTGGATCTTCCGGGGCGCCCGGGGGTCCACCAGGGTCAATGGGGTGGGTCGTCCAGGGCGGCTGGGGTCCCGCCGGGGGGTCACCCGGGTGGGTCCTCCGGGGCGACCGGGGGCCCGCCGGGGTCACCGGGGTATGTCCTCTGGGGCGACCGAGGGTCCAACGGGGGTCACCAGGAGGGGTCCTTCGGGGCTCCCTGGGTTCTTCCGGGGGTCACCGGGGTGTGTCATTCGGGGCCATGGGCGGCCCGCCGGGGGTCACCGGCGTGGGTGTTCCTGGGCGACTGGGGTCCCGCCGGGGTCACCGGGGTGGTCCTCCGGGCGACCGGGGGCCCGCCGCGGGTCACTGGGTTGGGTCCTCCGTGGCAACCGGGGTTCCTCCGGGGCTCACCGGGGTGGGTCCTCCAGGGCGCCCGGGGACCCGTCGGGCTTCACCGGTGTGGGTGCTCTGGGGGCGCCCGGGGGGCCCACCGCGGGTCACCGGGGTGGGTCCTCCGGGGCGACCGTGAGCCTGCCGGTGGTCACCGGGGTGGGTCCTCCGGGGTGACCGGGGGTATGCCGGTGGTCACCGGGGTGGATCCTCCGGAGCGCCCGGGGGCCTGCCGGGGGTCACTGGGGTGGGTCCTCCGGGGCGATCGGGGGCCGGCTGAGGGTCACCGAGGCGGGTCCTCCAGTGCGACCGGGGGTTCGCCTGGGGTCACCGTCGTTGGTCCTACGGGGCGCTCGGGAGCCTGCCGGGTGTCAACTTGGGGGATCCTTCGGGTCGACCGGGGGCCTGCCCAGGATCACCGGGGTGGGTCCTCAAGGGGAACCCGGGTGTCCGCCGGTGGTCACCGTGGTGGGACCTCCGGGGCGCCCGTAGGCCCGTGAGGGGTCACCCAAGTGTGTCCTCCCCAGCGCCTGGGAGACCGCCGCGGGTCACCGGGGTAGGTCTTTCAGGGCGACGGGGGGGCCTGCCATTGGTCACCGGGATGGGTCCTCCGGGGCGCCCGTGGGCCAGCTGGGGGTCACCGGGGTCGATCCTCTGGGGCGACCGGGGGCCCGTCGGGGGTCACTGGGGTGGGTCCTCCGGGTCGCCAGTGCCGCTGACGGGGGTCACCAAGGTGTGTCCTCCGGGGCGACCAGGGGCCGGCCGGGGGTCACCGGGGTGGGTCCTACGGGGCACCCGGGGGCCCGCCAGGGGTCAATGGGGTGGGTCTTCCGGGGCGCCCGGGGGTCCACCAGGGGTCAATGGGGTGGGTCGTCCAGGGCGACTGGGGTCCCGCCGGGGGTCACCCAGGTGGGTCCTCCGGGGCGACAGGGGGCCCGCCGGGGGTCACCGGGGTATGTCCTCCGGGGCGACCGAGGGTCCAACGGGGGTCACCAGGATGGGTCCTTCGGGGCTCCCTGGGTTCTTCCGGGGGTCACCGGGGTGGGTCCTCCGGGGCTCCTGAAGGCCCGCCGGGGGTCACCAGGATGGGTCCTTCGGGGCTCCCTGGGGTCTTCCGGGGGTCACCGGGGTGGGTCATTCGGGGCGATGGGCGGCCCGCCGGGGGTCATCGAGGTGGGTCCTCCGGGGCGCCCGTGGGGCCCGCCAGGAGTCACCAGTGTGTGTCCCCCGGGGCCGCCCAGGGATCCACTGGGGGTCACTGGCCTGGGTCCTCCGGGGCGCTTGTGGGCCCGCAGGGGGTCACCGGGGTGGGTCCTCCGGGTCGCCAGTGCCCCTGACGGGGGTCACCAAGGTGTGTCCTCCGGGGCGACCAGGGGCCGGCCGGGGGTCACCGGGGTGGGTCCTACGGGGCACCCGGGGGCCCGCCAGGGGTCAATGGGGTGGATCTTCCGGGGCGCCCGGGGGTCCACCAGGGGTCAATGGGGTGGGTCGTCCAGGGCGGCTGGGGTCCCGCCGGGGGTCACCCGGGTGGGTCCTCCGGGGCGACCGGGGGCCCGCCGGGGGTCACCGGGGTATGTCCTCTGGGGCGACCGAGGGTCCAACGGGGGTCACCAGGATGGGTCCTTCGGGGCTCCCTGGGTTCTTCCGGGGGTCACCGGGGTGGGTCCTCCGGGGCTCCTGAAGGCCCGCCGGGGGTCACCAGGATGGGTCCTTCGGGGCTCCCTGGGGTCTTCCGGGGGTCACCGGGGTGGGTCATTCGGGGCGATGGGCGGCCCGCCGGGGGTCATCGAGGTGGGTCCTCCGGGGCGCCCGTGGGCCCGCGAGGGGTCACCCAAGTGTGTCCTCCCTAGCGCCTGGGAGCCTGCCGGGGGTCACCGGGGTGGGTGTTCCGGGGCGACCGGGGGTCTCCCAGGGGTTAACGGGGTGTGTCCTCCGGGGCGACTGGGGACCCGCCGGGTTTCACCGGGGTGGGTCCTCCGGGGCGTCCGGGGGTCCTCCGAGGATCACCGGGGTGGGTCCTCCATGGTGACCGGGGGCCCGTTGGGGTTCACCGGGGCGAGTCCTTTCGGGGCGCCCGGGGGCCCATCGGGGGTCACCGGGGTGCGTCCTCCATGGTGACCGGGAGCCTGCCGGGGGTCACTTGGTTGGGTCCTCCGGTGCGCCCTGGGGCACGCTGGGGGTCACTGGGGTATGTCCTCTGGGTCGCCAGTGCCCCTGACGGGGGTCACCAAGGTGTGTCCTCCGGGGGCGACCGGGGGTCCAACGGGGGTCACCGGGGTGGGTCCTCCGGGCGACCGGGGGCCCGCCGCGGGTCACTGGGTTGGGTCCTCCGTGGCAACCGGGGTTCCTCCGGGGTTCACCGGGGTGGGTCCTCCGGGGCGCCCGGGGACCCGTCGGGTTTCACCGGGGTGGGTCCTCCGGGGCGCCCGGGGCCCGCCAGGGGTCGACCTGGGGGATCCTCCGGGTCGACCGGGGGCCTGCCGGTGGTCACCGGGGTGGGTCCTCAAGGGGAACCCGGGTGTCCGCCGGGGTCACCGGGGTGGGTCCTCCGGGGCGATGGGCGGCCCGCCGGGGGCTCATGGAGGTGGGTCCTCCGGGGAGCCCGAGGGCCCGCCAGGGGTCACCGTGGTGGATCCTCTCGGCGCCTGTGGGCCCGCCGGGGGTCACCGGGGTGGGTCAGCCGTGGCGCCCGAGGGCCCACCAGGGGTCACTGGGGTGGCTCCTCCGGGACACCCTGCGGCCCGATGCGGGTCACTGAGGTGGGTCTTCTGGAGCGACCGGGGCCCGCTGGGAGTCACCGGGGTGGGTACCCCAGGGCGACCGTGGTCCTGTCAGGGTTCACCGGGGGTGGGTTCTCCAGGGCGAAGGGGGGGCCCGCCACGGATCACCGTGCTGGGTCCTCCATGGGACACGAGGGCCAGCTGGGGGTCACCGGGGTGGGTCCTCCGGGGAGCCCGGGGGCGAGCCGGGTGTTACCAGGGTGGGTTCTCCGGGGCGCCCTGGGGCCCGCCAGGAGTCACCAGTGTGTGTCCCCCGGGGCCGCCCAGGGATCCACTGGGGGTCACTGGCCTGGGTCCTCCGGGGCGCTTGTGGGCCCGCAGGGGGTCACCGGGGTGGGTCCTCCGGGGCGCCAGTGCCCCTGACGGGGTCACCAAGGTGTGTCCTCTGGGGCGACCAGGGGCCGGCCGGGGGTCACCGGGGTGGGTCCTACGGGGCACCCGGGGGCCCGCCAGGGGTCAATGGGGTGGATCTTCCGGGGCGCCCGGGGGTCCACCAAGGGTCAATGGGGTGGGTGTCCAGGGCGACTGGGGTCCCGCCGGGGGTCACCGGGGTATGTCCTCTGGGGCGACCGAGGGTCCAACGGGGGTCACCAGGATGGGTCCTTCGGGGCTCCCTGAGTTCTTCCGGGGGTCACCGGGGTGGGTCCTCCGGGGCTCCCTGGGGTCTTCCGGGGGTCACCGGGGTGGGTCCTCCGGGGCGATGGGCGGCCCGCCGGGGGTCACCGGGGTGGGTGTTCGGGGCGACCTGCGGTCTCCCAGGGGTTAGCGGGGTGGGTCCTCCGGGGCGACTGGGGACCCGCCGGGTTTCACCGGGGTGGGTCCTCCGGGGCGTCCGGGGGTCCTCCGAGGATCACCGGGGTGGGTCCTCCATGGTGACCGGGGGCCCATCGGGGGTCACCGGGGTGCGTCCTCCATTGTGACCGGGAGCCCGCCGGGGGTCACTTGGTTGTGTCCCCCGGTGCGCCCTGGGGCACGCTGGGGGTCACTGGGGTGGGTCATTCGGGGCGACCAGAGTCTCGCAGGGGTCACCGGGGCGGCTCCTCCGGGGCCCCCCAGGGATCCACTGGGGGTCACTGGCCTGGGTCCTCCGGGGCGCCTGGAGGCCCGCCGGGTGTCAACTTGGGGGATCCTCCGGGTCGACCGTGGGCCTGCCCAGGATCACCGGGGTGGGTCCTCAAGGGGAACCCGGGTGTCCGCCGGGGTCACCGGGGTGGGTCCTCCGGGGCGATGGGCGGCCCGCCGGGGGTCATGGAGGTGGGTCCTCCGGGGAGCCCGAGGGCCCGCCAGGGGTCACCGTGGTGGATCCTCTCGGCACCCGTGGGCCCGCCGGGGGTCACCGGGGTGGGTCAGCCGTGGCGCCCGAGGGCCCACCAGGGGTCACTGGGGTGGCTCCTCCGGGGCTCCTGAAGGCCCGCCGGGGGTCACTGAGGTGGGTCTTCTGGAGCGACCGGGGGCCCGCTGGGAGTCACCGGGGTGGGTACCCCAGGGCGACCGTGGTCCTGTCAGGGTTCACCGGGGGTGGGTTCTCCAGGGCGAAGGGGGGGGCCCGCCACGGATCACCGTGCTGGGTCCTCCATGGGACACGAGGGCCAGCTGGGGGTCACCGGGGTGGGTCCTCTGGGGCGCTTGTGGGCCCGCGGGGGGTCACCGGGGTGGGTCCTCCGGGTCGCCAGTGCCCCTGACGGGGGTCACCAAGGTGTGTCCTCCGGGGCGACCAGGGGCCGGCCGGGGGTCACCGGGATGGGTCCTACGGGGCACCCGGGGGCCCGCCAGGGGTCAATGGGGTGGATCTTCCGGGGCGCCCGGGGGTCCACCAGGGGTCAATGGGGTGGGTGTCCAGGGCGACTGGGGTCCCGCCGGGGGTCACCGGGGTATGTCCTCTGGGGCGACCGAGGGTCCAACGGGAGTCACCAGGATGGGTCCTCCGGGGCTCCCTGAGTTCTTCCGGGGGTCACCGGGGTGGGTCCTCCGGGGCTCCCTGGGGTCTTCCGGGGGTCACCGGGGTGGGTCCTCCGGGGCGATGGGCGGCCCGCCGGGGGTCACCGGGGTGGGTGTTCGGGGCGACCGGGGGTCTCCCAGGGGTTAACGGGGTGGGTCCTCCGGGGCGACTGGGGACCCGCCGGGTTTCACCGGGGTGGGTCCTCCGGGGCGTCCGGGGGTCCTCCGAGGATCACCGGGGTGGGTCCTCCATGGTGACCGGGGGCCCATCGGGGGTCACCGGGGTGCGTCCTCCATTGTGACCGGGAGCCCGCCGGGGGTCACTTGGTTGTGTCCCCCGGTGCGCCCTGGGGCACGCTGGGGGTCACTGGGGTGGGTCATTCGGGGCGACCAGAGTCTCGCAGGGGTCACCGGGGCGGCTCCCCCAGGGATCCACTGGGGGTCACTGGCCTGGGTCCTCCGGGGCGCCCGGAGGCCCGCCGGGTGTCAACTTGGGGGATCCTCCGGGTCGACCGTGGGCCTGCCCAGGATCACCGGGGTGGGTCCTCAAGGGGAACCCGGGTGTCCGCCGGGGTCACCGGGGTGGGTCCTCCGGGGCGATGGGCGGCCCGCCGGGGGTCATGGAGGTGGGTCCTCCGGGGAGCCCGAGGGCCCGCCAGGGGTCACCGTGGTGGATCCTCTCGGCGCCTGTGGGCCCGCCGGGGGTCACCGGGGTGGGTCAGCCGTGGCGCCCGAGGGCCCACCAGGGGTCACTGGGGTGGCTCCTCCGGGTCACCCTGCGGCCCGATGCGGGTCACTGAGGTGGGTCTTCTGGAGCGACCGGGGGCCCGCTGGGAGTCACCGGGGTGGGTACCCCAGGGCGACCGTGGTCCTGTCAGGGTTCACCGGGGGTGGGTTCTCCAGGGCGAAGGGGGGGGCCCGCCACGGATCACCGTGCTGGGTCCTCCATGGGACACGAGGGCCAGCTGGGGGGTCACCGGGGTGGGTCCTCCGGGGAGCCCGGGGGCGAGCCAGGTGTTACCAGGGTGGGTTCTCCGGGGCGCCCTGGGGCCCGCCAGGAGTCACCAGTGTGTGTCCCCCGGGGCCGCCCAGGGATCCACTGGGGGTCACTGGCCTGGGTCCTCCGGGGCGCTTGTGGGCCCGCAGGGGGTCACCGGGGTGGGGTCCTCCGGGGCGACCGGGGGCCCGCCAGGGGTCAATGGGGTGGATCTTCCGGGGCGCCCGGGGGTCCACCAGGGGTCAATGGGGTGGGTCGTCCAGGGCGGCTGGGGTCCCGCCGGGGGGTCACCCGGGTGGGTCCTCCGGGGCGACCGGGGGCCCGCCGGGGTCACCGGGGTATGTCCTCTGGGGCGACCGAGGGTCCAACGGGGGTCACCAGGAGGGGTCCTTCGGGGCTCCCTGGGTTCTTCCGGGGGTCACCGGGGTGTGTCATTCGGGGCCATGGGCGGCCCGCCGGGGGTCACCGGGGTGGGTGTTCCGGGGCGATCGGGGGTCTCCCAGGGGTTAACGGGGTGGGTCCTCCGGGGCGACTGGGGACCCGCCGGGTTTCACCCGGGTGGGTCCTCCGGGGCGACCGGGGGCCCGCCGGGGGTCACCGGGGTGGGTCGTCCAGGGCGACTGGGGTCCCGCCGGGGGTCACCGGGGTGGTCCTCCGGGCGACCGGGGGCCCGCCGCGGGTCACTGGGTTGGGTCCTCCGTGGCAACCGGGGTTCCTCCGGGGCTCACCGGGGTGGGTCCTCCAGGGCGCCCGGGGACCCGTCGGGCTTCACCGGTGTGGGTGCTCTGGGGCGCCCGGGGGCCCACCGCGGGTCACCGGGGTGGGTCCTCCGGGGGCGACCGTGAGATGCCGGTGGTCACCGGGGTGGGTCCTCCGGGGTGACCGGGGGTATGCCGGTGGTCACCGGGGTGGATCCTCCGGAGCGCCCGGGGGCCTGCCGGGGGGTCACTGGGGTGGGTCCTCCGGGGCGATCGGGGGCCGGCTGAGGGTCACCGAGGTGGGTCGTCTAGGGCAACCGGCGGTTCGCCTGGGGTCACCATCGTCGGTCCTACGGGGCGCTCGGGAGCATGCTGGGGGTCACCGGGGTGGGTGTTCCGGGGCGACCGGGGGGTCTCTCAGCTGTTAACGGGGTGGGTCCTCCGGGGCGACTGGGGACCCGCCGGGTTTCACCGGGGGTGGGTCCTCCGGGGCGCCCGGAGGCCCGCCGGGTGTCAACTTGGGGGATCCTTCGGGTCGACCGGGGGCCTGCCCAGGATCACCGGGGTGGGTCCTCCGGGGCGCCCGGAGGCCCGCCGGGTGTCAACTTGGGGGATCCTTCGGGTCGACCGGGGGACTGCCCTGGATCACCGGGGCGGGTCCTCCGGGGTGACCGGGGGTATGCCGGTTGTCACCGGGGTGGATCCTCCGGAGCGCCCGAGGGCCCACCAGGGGTCACTGGGGTGGCTCCTCCGGGTCACCCTGCGGCCCGATGCGGGTCACTGAGGTGGGTTTCTGGAGCGACCGGGGGCCCGCTGGGAGTCACCGGGGTGGGTACCCCAGGGCGACCGTGGTCCTGTCAGGGTTCACCGGGGGTGGGTTCTCCAGGGCGAAGGGGGGGCCCGCCACGGATCACCGTGCTGGGTCCTCCATGGGACACGAGGGCCAGCTGGGGGTCACCAGGGTGGGTCCTCCGGGGAGCCCGGGGGGCGAGCCAGGTGTTACCAGGGTGGGTTCTCCGGGGCGCCCTGGGGCCCCGCCAGGGAGTCACCAGTGTGTGTCCCCCGGGGCCGCCCAGGGATCCACTGGGGTCACTGGCCTGGGTCCTCCGGGGCGCTTGTGGGCCCGCAGGGGGTCACCGGGGTGGGTCCTCCGGGGCGACCGGGGGCCCGCCAGGGGTCAATGGGGGTGGATCTTCCGGGCGCCCGGGGGTCCACCAGGGGTCAATGGGGTGGGTCGTCCAGGGCGGCTGGGGTCCCGCCGGGGGGTCACCCGGGTGGGTCCTCCGGGGCGACCGGGGGCCCGCCGGGGTCACCGGGGTATGTCCTCTGGGGCGACCGAGGGTCCAACGGGGGTCACCAGGAGGGGTCCTTCGGGGCTCCCTGGGTTCTTCCGGGGGTCACCGGGGTGTGTCATTCGGGGCCATGGGCGGCCCGCCGGGGGTCACCGGGGTGGGTGTTCCGGGGCGATCGGGGGTCTCCCAGGGGTTAACGGGGTGGGTCCTCCGGGGCGACTGGGGACCCGCCGGGTTTCACCGGGTGGGTCCTCCGGGCGACCGGGGGGCCCGCCGGGGGTCACCGGGGTGGGTCGTCCAGGGCGACTGGGGTCCCGCCGGGGGTCACCGGGGTGGTCCTCCGGGCGGACTCCGGGGCCCGCCGCGGGTCACTGGTTGGGTCCTCCGTGGCAACCGGGGTTCCTCCGGGGCTCACCGGGGTGGGTCCTCCAGGGCGGCCCGGGGACCTGTCGGGCTTCACCGGTGGGGGTTGCTCTGGGGCGCCCGGGGGCCCACCGCGGGTTCACCGGGGTGGGTCCTCCGGGGCGACACGTGAAGCCTGCCGGTGGTCACCGGGGTGGGTCCTCCGGGGTGACCGGGGGTATGCCGGTGGTCACACGGGGTGGATCCTCCGGAGCGCCCGGGGGCCTGCCGGGGGTCACTGGGGTGGGTCCTCCGGGGCGATCGGGGGCCGGCTGAGGGGTCACCGAGGTGGGTCCTCCAGGTGCCGACCGAGCGGGTTCGTCCTCGGGTCACCATGTCGGGTCCCTACGAGGGTGCGCTCGGGGGGGGGGGGGGGGGGGAGCCATGCCTGGGGGTCACCGGGGTGGGTGGTTCCGCAAGGGGCGACCGGGGGGTCTCTCAGCTGTTACAACGAGGGGGTTGTTCCTCCGGGGCGGACTGGGGACCCGCCGGGTTTCACCGCGGGTGTGGGTCCTCCGGGGCGCCCTGGAGGCCCCGCCGGGTGTCAACTTGGGGGATCCTTCGGGTCGACCGGGGAGCCTGCCCAGGAAACACCGGGGCGGGTCCTCC
>NW_026110218.1:50000-57017 GCF_013377495.2 Cygnus atratus | reverse complement strand
GTGAGCGCTTTTTTCATCTGCTGTAATAAAAACGATAAGAAAATCTGTGGAATAGAAAACAAATTCAATTCAGATGATCAAGCTGGGGACTGGTCTGCGTCCCCAAGAAGAAGAAAAGGAATGTGTAGAATGGACTATTAGTTTACTAAATTTTTTGGGCATTAATTCTGTGAACCCAACCTCTTTCCTTAGTAACGGAGCTTATTGCATCAAGACCATGGACACGATATACTCCAGCCGACCACCCCTAGAAGATGCAGAGGATTGGTACATAGACGGCAGCACCTTTGTCCGCCAGGGCTATGCGGTACCTCACAGGATACGCGGTAACAAACATCAGCCCAAAAGGCTGAAATCATCGCCTTGGTAAGAGCTCTTGAGCTGGCAAAAGGGAAAAGAATTAACATTTGGACAGATTAGAAATATGCCTTTGGTGTGGTGCATGCACATGGGGCAATTTGGAAGGAGCGAGGACTCTTATCATCCTCAATTAAACACGCAGAAGAGCTAAAGTTGCCATTTTGCACTGTAAAGGACATCAAACAGGGGGTACTGATATTGAAAGGGGAAGTAGATTGGCTGACGCAGAAGCCAAAGGGGCAGCACAATGGGCATCTGAGAGTCAAATTTTGGCACTAGTACCAGAAACAGAAAACCAGGCATAAACAAAAGTCTTAGAAAATGAAGTAGAAGATTCTGAGATCGATAAGCATTTAAGACCTGATGACTACGCAAGAGCCTTGTGGGGGAAATGAAATGAAGGTGGATTTGTGCCACTAGCAGAAGCACACTGCCAGCAACTGTTGGTGCGCAAGTTAGGTGGAGCTATCCCCCTTGTGCCCGGCGTGTGTGCGCAGCGCCGAATAAACATACCTGCTTTATAACCATTCCGAGGTTAGAGAGAGAGTCTGATTTCCGCAAGTCAGTAGCTGACCAACGCTGTAGAGCTCAGAACAGATGTCATCGACAGACTTCAAGTGACTGATCAGCTAATTTGATTAGCTAATATGACTGATTAGCTATAACTACCAGGACTAAAAGTTTGGTATTTCTGGCGACTATCGTGTAGACGAAGGAGTGTTCAAATGATGATGTACTAGTTTTGAAGTCTCCAAGTATATTCTACCAAACTTTTTAAGAATAAATTCCATGCTAGGCCAATTGTAATGAAATTTTTCTATTATTTCTACAAAGCTGTCTCAGTTTGAAAACTTGAGACAGTTCAGTGTTGGGTAGTCATCTGTCTCAAAATGCTTAGAAGGTGGGGCTGCATTCATTTCCAAACTGGCTGTCATAAAGGCCTTAAACTTTGCGTTATGTTGAGGCAGTGGTGATCTCAGCCTTATTGTATTTCTCTGAGTAATGTAGCTCCCAAAAGAGATCCCAAGGTCCAGAAAAGCCATGGAAATAATTGGTGGGTTGTAAGGAAAAACCATATTCCATCACACAGCAACACCAGAGCCGTCTGCAGAGTTTAGAAGTCAGCTGAAGTTATTTGTGTTTCATCTGAAGTGAGTAAGAAAAGACCAGTTAATATAAAAGAATGCATGTCTGACAATCATACAACCGGATGGGAGCCTGTTTTATCTGGGTCTGTGGATTTTGTATCTGTATGCTGTTGAGGAGATTGTCAGAATTCTGATTACAGAATAAGGAACCTGCAGAAAGTGCAGTACGCAAATGCTGGAGAGCACGGGTCAAAGTTTTACGCTTCCTGGGACTGCCTAGCATATTAAGAGCTCTAGGGAAAAAACGGCTGTGGTTCAACATTAATAGCACATTGACAAGTGTGATTTAAAGCTATCCACCTCTAAATCAGTCAGCCCTACTGAAATCTTCAAATCCTTAAGAGGTAACCCGTAGCCACTGGTGTCAAAAAGTGCTGTGAGATTTGAGAAATTAACCTGCATTTCTCTCCCATAACAGTTTTGTCCTTGTGTGAGAAGCGAGTGAGGGATTTTGCTGCCCTTGTGTCTTTTATTTAACCTCTATCAGCACCACATGTAGTAAAATGCTACTGTCTTAAAGAAAGGTTACGTCTTTGAGAAACAGATGGCAAATGATCTGTTAAGAGCTGACTGCCTTCTTCCCCCCAGACAGCTGAGATGCACCTCTTTTTCCCTCTCTCAAGCATTTGCTGCTTTGCACTTCCTTTTCTTTCATTGGAGAGTCAGATAAATCGGTTGCTTTGCACTAGTACATGTTCCTTGGAAAGCCGCTTAAACTCTCTTCAAACACTGGACTACCTAGAAATTGATTGCTTCCTCTAACTGGCACTTATGCTGTAGCTGGATCCTCTAAATCTCATTTTACTGCTTCTGCTTACTAAGCAGGTGACAGAAACTTTCATAACCGGAGAGCAGAGAAGAAGGAGTTGTAGTTCTGTATAAAGAAAAGGTTTGGAAGTTTTGAAGATGTTTCCCCCGCTCAGCTGCCATCCCTATGTTAATCAAATACCTGATCTTTTGCATTACAGCAAAAGTCTTGATTCAGTTATTAAGGAAAGTTATTTCTGAAAATACTCAGCCACCTCTGTGCATGCCAAACCTTTAATGGCACTGTGCAATACGCACATTGCAGTGATAAATCAGGTTGTGGAATGAATGGCAACATAAAGATTAGGCTCCAGATCCAAAATGTCATTTATTTGGCCATTTTATTTAGGGTAGCACTCCCCTCCCCTCCCATTCCCTCCCCCTCCCGTTCCCTCCATCTCCCTTCCCTCCACTCCCCTCCCTTACACTCCCCTGCGCTACACTCCCCTCCCCTACACTCCCCTCCCCTACACTCCCCTATATTCCCCTATACTACCCTCCCCTACGCTCCCCTCCCCTACACTCCCCTCCTCTACACTCCCCTCCCCTGCCCTCCCCTCCCCTGCCCTGACTTCCCCTGCCCTGCCCTGCCCTGCCCTGCCCTGCCCTGCCCTCCCCTCCCCTGCCCCTGCCCTCCCCTCTCCTCCCCTCCACTCTGCTGCCCTGCCCTCCCCTCCCGACCCCTCCCCTCTTCTCCTCTCTTCTCCTCCTCTCCTCTCCTCTGTTCCTCTGTTCTCCTTTCTTTCACAAACTTGAATGCCGAAGGGCGCCCCGGAGGACCCACCCCGGTGACCCCCGGCGGGCCCCCGGGCACCCTGGAGGACCTCACAGAGGTGACACCCTGTGGGCCGCTGGGCGCCTCCGAGGACCCCCCCAGTGTCCCCCGGCGGGCAGCAGAGGCCCGGGAGGATCGACCCTGGTGACCCCCGGAGAGCCCCTGGGCGCCCTGGAGGACCCACTCCGGTGACCCCCGGCGGGCCACCGGGTGCCCTGGAGGACCCACCCCAGTGACCCTCGGCTGGCGCCCAGATGCCCCAGAGGATCCACCCTGGTGACCCCCGGCAGGCCCCCGGGTGCCTCAGAGGACCATCCCCCGTGAGCTCCGGTGCGCCCCCTGGGCGCTGTGAAGGACTCCCCCAGGTGACCCCCGGCGGGACAAAGGGCGCCCCGGAGGACCCACCCTGGTTAGCCCCTGCGGGCCCCAGGGCACCTCGGAGGACCCACCCCGGTGACCCCCGGGGGGCCGCTGGTCGCCCTGGAGGACCTACCCCGGTGACCCCCCGCGGGCCCCCTGGCGCCCCAGAGGACCCACTCCAGTGACCCCCAGCGGGCCCCCGGGCGCCCCGGACGATCCACCCCGGCGACCCCCGGCGGCTCCCGGGCGCCCCGGACGACCAACCCTGGCGACCCCAGGCGCACCCCCGGGCACCCCGGAGGACCCACTCCGGTGACCCCTGGCGGGCTCCAGGGCGCCCCGGAGGACCCAGCCCACTGACCCCAGGCGGGCCACCGGGCACCCCGGAGGACCCACCCAGGTGGCCCCCGGCAGGGCCCCGGGCGCCCCGGTGGACGCACCATGGTGAACCCCGGTGGGTCCCCTGGCGCCACGGAGGACCCACCCCGTTGACCTCCGGCGGCCCCCGGGCGCTCTGAAGGACCCCCCCAGCTGACCCCCGGCGGGAACCCGGGAGCCACGGAGGACCCACCTAAGGTGAACTCTGGCGGGCCCCCGGGCGCCCCAGAGGACCACTCCAGGTGCCACCTGGCGGGCCCCCGGGCGCCCCGGAGGACCTACCACGGTGCCACCGGAGGGCCCACGGGCCCCCCAGACGACCTCCCCCGGAGACCAGCAGCGCGCACTTGGGCGCCCTGGAGGACACATCCCGGGGACCCCCGGCGGGCCTCCGGGTGCCCCGGAGGACCTGCGCTGGTAACCCCTGGTAGGCCCCCGGGTGCCCCAGAGGACCCACCCCAGGGGACCCCCGGTGGGCCCCTGGGCGCCCCTGGAGGACCCACTCCGGAAAACCCCGGCGGGGCCCCGGGCACCCCAGAGAACCCCCCCAGGTGACCCCCGGTGGGCGCCCGGTCGTCCCGGCAGACCCACCCCGGTGACCCCCGGCAGGCCCCCAGGCACCCCGGAGGACCCACCACGGTGACCCCCCGGGCACCCCGGAGGACCCCCCCAGGTGACACCTGGCGGGCCCCAGGGTGCCAAGGAGGACCAACCCCGCTGACCCCCAGCGGGCTCCCGGGCGCCCCGGAGGACGCACCCCAGTGACACCCGGCGGGACCCTGGGCGCCCCGGAGGACCCACCCCCATGACCACCGGAGGGCCCCCGGGTGCTCTGGAGGACCCCCCCCTCGACCCCCCGGGTGCCCCGGAGGACCCCCCCAAGTGACCCCGGCGGGCCTCTGGTAGCCCTCGAGGACCCGCCCCGGTGACCCCCTGCGGGCCACCAGGCGCCCCGGAGGAGCCACCCCGGTGACCCCCGGTGGGTGCCCGGATGCCTCGGAGGATCCACCCCGGCACCCCCGGTGGGCCCCTGGGCGCCCCGGAGGACCCACTCCGGTGACCCCTCGTAGGCCCCCGGGTGCCGCAGAGGACCCACCCCGGGGACCCCTGGCAGGTCTCCGGGCGCCCAGGAGGACCCCCCCAGGTGATCCCAGGCGGGCCCCCGGGCGCCCCGTAGGACCCACCCTGGTGACCCCCGGTGGGCCCCCGGGCGCCCTGGAGGACCCACCCCGGTGACCCCCGGCGGGCCCCCGGGCGCCCCGGAGGACTCACTCCGGAAAACTCCGGCGGGACCCCGGGCACCCCAGAGGACCCACACCGGTGACACCCGGTGGGCCGCCGGGCGCCCTGGAGGACCCACGCCGGTGACCCCCCGCGGGCTCCTGGGCGCCCCAGAGGACCCACCCTGGTGACCCACCGTGGGCCCAGGGGAGCCCCGGAGGACCGACCGCGGTGACCCCCAGCGAGACCCTGGACCCCCCAGAGGACTCTCTCCCGTGACCCCGGCGGGCCCCCGGGCTCCCCGGAGGACCCCCCCAGGTGACCCCTGGCGGGCGCCTGGTCGCCCCGGCGGACCCACCCCGGTGACCCCCGGCGGGCCCCCAGGCGCCCCGGAGGACCCACCACGGTGACCCCCCGGGCGCCCCGGAGGACGCACCCCGGTGACCCCTGGCGGGCCCCCGTGCGCCCCGGAGGACCCACCCCGGCGACACCCGACGGGACCCTGGGCACCCTGGAGGACCGACCCCCGTGACCACCGGAGGGCCCCCGGGTGCTCTGGAGGACCCCTCCCGTGACCCCCCAGGCGCACCGGAGAGCCACCCTGGTGACTCCCGACGGGCCCCCGGGGGCTCTGGAAGACCCACCACGGTGACCCCCCGGGCGCCCCGGAGGACCCCCCCGGGTGACCCCGGCAGGCCTCTGGGAGCCCCGGAGGACCCACCCCGATGACCCCCGGTGGACCCCCAGGCGCCCCAGAGGACAAAATCCAGGGACCCCTGGCGGGCCCCCGGGCACCCCGGTGGACCCACTCCAGTGACTCCCGGAGGGCCCCCGGGTGCCATGGAGGACCCCGCACAGGTGACTCCCGGCGCGCCCCCGGGCGCCCCGGAGGACCCCCACAGGTGACACCCGGGGTGCCCCGGCGCCCCAGAGGACCCCCCCCGGTTAGCCCCAGCAGGCCCCAGGGCGCCTCGGAGCACCCACCCCGGTGACCCCCGGCGGGCCGCCGAGTGCCCTGGAGGACCCACCCCGGTGACCCCCGGCGGGCCCCCAACCGCCCAGGAGGACCCACCCAAGTGAGCCCCGCTGAGCCCCCGGGCACCCCGGAGGAGCCACTCTGGTGACCCCCGGCGAGCCACCGGGCGCCCTGGAGGACCCATTCCGGTGACCTCCGGCAGGCCCCCGGGCGCCCTGGAGGACCTACCCCGGAAACCCCTGGCGGGCCCCCAGGCCCCCCGGAGGACCCACTCCGGTGACCCCTGGCGGGGCCCCGGGCGCCCTGGACAACCCACCCCAGTGACCCGCGGTGCACACCCGGGCGCCCCGGAGGACCCCCCCAGGTGAGTCCCAGTGGGCCCCCGGGCACCCTGGAGGGCCCACTCCAGTGACCCCCTGCGAGCCCCCGGGGTCATCGGACAACCCACCCCCGTGTCCCCCACTGGGCCCCCGGGCGCTCCGGAGGACCCACCCCAGTGACCCCCGGCGAGCCCCGGGGGTCCCCGGAAAACCAACCCCCATGTCCCCCGGTGGGCCCCTGGGTGCTCCAGAGGACCCACCAAGGTGACCCCCGACCAGCCCCCTGGCGGTCCGGAGGACCCATCCAGGTGACCCCCAGTGGGCTCTCAGGCACCCTGGAGGACCCATCTAGGTGACCCCTGGCGGGCTCCCGGGCGCCCCAGAGGACCCACTCCGGTGACCCCCGGTGGGCCCCAGAGCGACCCGGAGGACCCACCCCGGTGAACCCCGGCGGGCCCCTGGGAGCCCCAGAGCACCGCCCCCGGTGACCCCCGGCGGGCCAAAGGGTGCCCCGGAGGACCCACCCCACTGAGCCCCTGCGGGCCAAAGGGTGCCCCGGGGGACCCCCCCAGGTGACCCCCGGAGGGCCCCCGGGCGCCCCGGAGGACCCACCCCTTTGACCCCCGGAGGGCCACCGGGCGCCTATAAGGACCCACCCCGGTGACTCCCAGT
>NW_026110218.1:0-45000 GCF_013377495.2 Cygnus atratus | reverse complement strand
CGGGAAGTAGCTGAAGAATCTACTTCTCAGCTGAAAAAGTGCTCCGTGTCATCATAAAGGGAGATAATAAAGAAGGTCAAGAGTGTTGACCCAAGGTGCCCAATCACATTCCATACAGCCCCAAGCTGCTGCTGGTGCTCTGCAGAGTATTAAAAATGACCACAAAACCAAGAGAATAAACCTTGTACCTAAAATGTACTACATTACCCGTTATATGAAGAACACATAGGTAATTTCTTGATTTTGAACCACATCAAGGCATCACTTTCCTCAAGACATCCTTGAGCTCCTGGTTCCTCATGCTGTAGATGATGGGGTTCGCTATTGGAGGCACCACGGAGTACATAAACGACACCACCAGGTCCAGGGATGAGTGGAAGACAGAGGGGGGACTCAGGTGGGCAAACATGACAGTGCTGAGAAACAGGGAGACCACGGCCAGGTGAGGGAGGCACGTGGAAAAGGCTTTGTGCCAGCCCTTCTCAGAGGGCATCTTCAGCACAGTCCTGAGTATCTGCACATAGGACACCACAATGAAAACAAAACAGCCAAAGCCTAAACAGAAACTAAATGTCAGGAGCCGACCTTCCCTTAGGTAGGCATCTGAGCAGGAGAGGATGTGAGGGACTTCACAGAAGAACTGGTCCACAGCATTGCCTTGGAAGAGCGGCAGAGAAAATGTATTGGCTGTGTGCAGGACAGGCATTGAGAAAGCCACTGCCCCAGGCAGCTGCTGCCATCTTGGCACAAGCTCTGCTGCCCAGGAGGCTCTCGTAGTGCAAGGGCTTGCAGATGGCAACGTAGCGGTCATAGGCCATGACAGTGAGAAGGAGAGTACTCTGCTCCTAACAAAGAAGACAAAAAAGAAGACCTGTGCAGCACATCCTTGATAGGAGATGGCCCTGTTGTCCCAGAGGGCATTGGCCATGGCATTGGGGACAGTGTGGTGAAGATGCAGCCCAGGTCGAGGAGGGCGAGGTTGAGGAGGAAGAAGTACATGGGTGTGTGGAGGCGGTGGTCGGCAGGCTACGGCGGTGAGGATAAGGCCGTTGCCCAGGAGAGCAGCCAGGTAGATGCCCAGGAAGAGCCCGAAGTGCAGGAGCTGCAGCTCGCGCGTGTCTGCGAATGCCAGCAGGAGGAACTCACTCACATGGAGCTGCTGTTGGGCATTTGCTGGTTCTGGGCACAAGATCCTGCACAAGAATGAAAATAAGCATTAATAAATAAGAAGACTTATCTGAGAAAAACTTGTTTGTAACTTAACACTTCCCAACTCCCCCCACCCCGAAAATGCTTGTCCCCTTTCAGGAAGATGTTTGGCAGGTCCCTTTCATGAGTTCTGATTGGGTATGCCTGTTGGTCTCTCTGGGAGATTGGAACTCTGCTGTGGGTAATGCAGGAGTCAGTATTGCCCTACAGCAAGAGGTAAAGAGGAACATGGGGTAATCTCAGTGTCAATCTCCTGATAATAAAGAACTTTTCCATATTGTTGCTCCCAATTCACCTAAATGCAGACCAAGGTCGTGGGGATTTATTTTTGTATTATTTGTCTCGCTGCCCATCCGAATCCTGAGGACTTTTTCCAGGCAGAAATCCTGTGTGTTTCTGCTGCTCTCCAAGTGAAACCCTGTGGATCCTCAGAGGCAAAGGGACTGCCCCTTTAATGCAGAGTGTCCCTCAGAGACTACAGCCAGTCTTTCGATCACAGCTGGCCACAGCTACCCTGTGCTGGCATCCTTTAGAGCTGCAGGACAATTGCACTCAGAGGTTCATAGAGTCATAGAATCATAGAATATCCTGACTTGGAAGGGACCCACAAGGATCATCAAAACTCACCCCTGAATCTGTACAGGAACTCCCAAAAATCAGTCCATATGCCTGAGGGGGTTGTCCAGATGATTCTTCAACTCTGGCAGCCTCGGTGTTCTGATCACTTCCTTGCAGAGCCTGTTCAACTCTCTACAGAACCAGGATACTGCTGAGAGCAGAGTAATTCGGGCTCAAAGGGCACATCTCCAGACCCCTCACCCTGTCCCCGTACTCCCCTCCCCCAAGCACACTGAGGGCTCACTCCATGGATTTTTTTTTTTTCTCCCTTTTTCTTTGTTTGTTTGTTTTGTTTGTTTCTAGCTGCCCCACCACACCCAAGGACTGCTTTTAAGAAAAACTCCTGGGCATTCTGCTGCACTCCAAGTGAAAACCTTGTGGATCCTCAGAGACAAAGAGACTGTCCCTTTAGTGCAGAGTGTCCTTCAGAGAGGACAGCCAGTCTGTCCATCAGTGCTGGTCTCAGATGCCCCGTGCTGGCATCTTTTTAAGATGCAGGACACTTGTATTAATATGTTTGCCTGAAAAGAACCTGGACACTGCCGGGACCAGAAGAATCCAGGCCCAAACTGCACATTTCCAGACCCCTCACCCTGTCACCATACCTCCCTTCCATTTAGCACACCGAAGACTCACTCCATGTGCATCTGAAACCCTCATCCCCAGTCAGCTTGGAAACAAGAACAGCAGCAGCACGGCCAGGTGGAGAAGCCAGGAGGAATGCCAGCGTGCTGCTGCCAGGGGAGGCAAGGCCAGAGAGGGACAGACGGACACTCAGCAGACCCTCCTCTGCTGCAGCTCTGCCTGCAGAGGGGACAGCTCCTGCTGGGGACAACGGGGGCTTAAGGGCAGAGGCTCTGCTGGTGGGAGAGGAGAGCAGGGTGTGTCCCAGGGAAGGCGCCAGCCCTGCAGGGGATGGCAGGGAGGTGCCTGAGCCCTCCCTTGCACAGAATTTCTGGCAGCAGCTCCCTCTCACCACCTGCCCCTGTTCCTGCTGCCTGCCTGTGTCCCTGCTGGGAGCCAGTTCTGTGTCCCCACATCGCTTCCCTGTCCACGCTCACAGACCCCATCCCACAAGCTGTGTGCTCAGCTTTGCCCTGCAGGGGACTCCTGTTTACAGGGTGCTGTCCATGGGCATCACAGGGGTTGCAGCTCCTAAAGGTCAGCTCCCGTAAGTCCTGAGGATGTTGTTGCAGTCTTCAAGCTGAGGTGGCTGAAGGGACTTTATCAAGTTCGTTCCTGACATATTGATCTCTCTGTGTAGTCACCAGTCTAGGAGTCTCAGCCTCCTGTACAATCCTGAAAATCCGTTGCCATGAAACCTGCCTCCCCTCCACTTCAGGAATCTGAAAGCACAGAAAAAAAAAAAAAAAAAAAAAAAAAAAAAAACCTTCCCATTCATATAAACCAAGCCTTGGTCTTCCTCTTGAAGTGCCCCCTCATACATGCCATTCTCTAAAGCATCTTCTAGTCCACATTACAGGTAGAGGAAGGGCCATCCTGACAGATGCTATCAGGTATTGTTTGTGCCAGCTGTATAAGACCCCTTTGGCCAGTACACCTGCATTGCCCTGCTGCCAGAGACTCACGGTGTCAAGAGTCTGCAGATCTGTCCTGCCACACGCTGCCCTCTGTTGTTGTGCTCCTCACTGCCTCCAACCCCTCTCTCCTTCTCTCCTCTCCCCGTGCCACCTGCGGTCAGAGCCCCCAGCCCTGCTGCGCTGTGCAGAGGAGCTGCTCCTGGGCAGAGCTGTCTCTCTGCAGCGCTGCCTGCTTGCCAGGAGCTCCCCTTGGGCCCAGGAGCTCAGCCCAGCTCAGCAGCACAGCACCCGACCATGGCATCGCTTGCTCTGTGCCACTTGGGCCCCCTCGAGGTGTCCCCAAGGCCTCAGGGCTGACAGCTCCTGAAGGCAGCAGGGTCTTTGCTGGGGTGTGGTGCTTGAAGCAGACCGAAGTGGTCACCTACTGCTCCTCTCTGAACATGGGAGAGACTGATTATGGAAGTGTGATTTGTGGTATTATTGTGTGGTTGTCAAACATGATGTTGTGGTTTATCCTGGCTGGCTGCTCACCCCCAAACAGATGTTAGTTCACACCCACACCCCAAAAGATTATGGGTTGAAATAAAGACAGTTTGAAAGGACAGAAAATCACAGAATCACAGAATCACAGAATTGTAGGGGTTGGAAGGGACCTCGAAAGATCATAGGGTCCAACTCCCCTGCCAAAGCAGGTTCCTTAGAGCAGGCTGCCCAGGTAGGCATCCAGATGGGCCTTGAATATCTCCAGAGAAGGAGACTCCACAACCTGCCTGGGCAGCCTGTTCCAGTGCTCCATCACCCTCACTGTGAAGAAGTTCTTTCGCATGTTGGTGTGGAACTTCCTGTGCTCTATCTTGTGGCCATTACCCCTTGTCCTGTCCCCACAAACCACTGAAAAGAGGTTGGCCAAATCCCTCTGTCTCCCACACCTCAGGTATTTATACACATTGATGAGATCCCCTCTCAGTCTTCTTTTCTCCAGGCTGAACAGACCCAGGTGCTCTCAGCCTTTCTTCATAGGGAAGATGCTCCAGGCCCCGTATCATCTTTGTGGCCCTCCGCTGGACTCTTTCCAGGAGATCCCTGTCTTTTTGTGCCGGGGAGCCCAGAACTGGACACAGTACTCCAGGTGAGGCCTGACCAGGGCAGAGTAGAGGGGGAGGATCACCTCCCTTGACCTGCTGGCCACGTTCCTTTTAATGCATGCCAGGATCCCATTGACCCTCTTGGCCACGAGGGTACACTGCTGGCTCATGGTCAACCTGTCATCCACCAGGACCCCAAGGTCCTTCTCCTCAGAGCTCCTGTCCAGCAGGTCGTACCCCAGCCTGTACTGATACGTCCGGTTGTTCCTTCCCAGGTGCAGGACTCTACACTTGCTCTTATTAAACCTCATTTGGTTTCTTCCTGCCCGTCTTTCCAGCCTGTCCAGGTCTCGCTGAATGGCAGCACAGCCTTCTGGCGTGTCAGCCACTCCTCCCAGCTTTTTGTCATCGGCGTACTTGCTGAGGGCAGACACTATTCCCTCATCAAGGTCGTCGATTAAGATGTTGAACAAGACCAGACCCAGCACCGACCCCTGGGGAACACCGCTAGTCACAGGTCTCCAGCCGGACTCTGTGCCGCCAATCACCACCCTCTGAGCTCGGCCAGTCAGCCAGTTCTCAACCCACCTTACTGTCCACTCCTCTATCCCACACTTTCTCAGCTTTGCTATCAGGATGTCATGGGAGACAGTATTGAAAGCCTTGCTAAAGTCAAGGTAGATGACATCCACTGCTCTCCCCCCATCTACCCAGCTGGTGATGCCATCATAGAAGGCAACGAGGTTGGTCGAGCACGACTTCCCCTTGGTGAATCCATGCTGACTACTCCTCATAACGTTCTTCTCTTCCAATTGCTTGGAGATGTCATCCAGAACAAACTGTTCCAACACCTTTCCAGGGACAGAGATGAGACTGACTGACCTGTAGTTTCCCGGATCCTCCTTCTTGCCCTTCTTGAAGACCGGAGTGACACTGGCTATCCTCCAGTCTTCAGGCACCTCTCCTGTTCTCCAGGACCTTTCAAAGATGATAGAGAGAGGTTCGGCAATCACCACTGCCAACTCCCTTAGCACACGTGGATGCATCCCATCGGGACCCATGGATTTGTGTGCGCTAAGCCCACTCAGACGCTCCCGAACCACTCTCTTGTCAACCACGGGGGAGACCTCCATTTCCCAGACTCTTTGTCCTCCTGCCAGGGTCGAGGAGTCCCGGGGGGAGTCCCTGAAGCAAAGACTGAAGCAAAGAAAGCATTCAGTATCTCTGCCTTATCGGCGTCTCCTGTTACCAGGACACCCCCCTCGTTCAGCAAGGGACCCACATTATGCCTAGTCTTCCTTTTACTGTTTACATGCTTAAAAAAACCCTTCTTATTATCTTTTATCTCTTTTGCAAGCCTCATCTCTAGGTGGGCTTTAGCCTTCCTCATCGCGAGTTGGGGTTGTTCAGCCTGGAGCAAGCTCTGGGGACATCTTGTAGCAACCTTCCAGTACTTAAAAGGGGCCCACAGGGAAGCTGGGGAGGGATGTTTTATCGGGTTGTGCAGTGACAGGACAAGGGGAATGGTTTTAAACTAAAAGAGGATAGGTTTAGATTAGATACTCAGAAGAAATTCTTTACATGGAGGGTGGTGAGGCAGTGTAAAAGGTTGCCAAGAGAAGCTGTGAATGTCCCATCCCCAGAACTGTTTGATGGGGCCAGGCTGGATGGGGCTTTGAGCAACCTGGTCTAGTGGAATGTGTCCTTGCACATGGCATGGGAATGAGTTGATCTTTAAATTCTATGACGAATATTATGATTCTATGATTTGATGATATTGTGATTCTATGATTCTGTGATTCTATGATTTTGCCTGACTACATGAGTGCACAGCAGGAGGCACATGGCTTGGTTGCATCTACCCAAGAAGTTGCAAGGCCAGAAGCAAGCCAAAGGCTTGGAAGATGATGGTGAAATTACTTCAGTCTCTTACTTCAAGCAACCTGATCTAGTGGGAGGTGTCCCTGCCCATAGCATAGGGGCTAGAATTAGGTGAGCGTTAGAGTCCCTTCCAACCCAAACCATTCTATGATTCTATGATTTAGTCTTGTTGGCTGACAGGCCACAAGAAGGCTGTCAGGTTGGGATGCCTGCTTAAGGAGTAGTTTACAACAAGATGGAGATTTCCTGGATAGAAAGAAATTAAAGGAGAGAGAAAAGCTGCAAGAAGGGCAGCTTGGGAGGTGGGGACTGGGCATGAGAAGGAAGAAATGTCACAGAAAGGGTAGTCCTGTGGGTCCAGAGGTCACCCAGAGGGAGTTTGGATCAGCCCATGCCTTTGTGTTTGAAGGAACAGCTGACGAGAGTGGAGAAGCATCATGGGAATACCAGAGTGAGAGCAAGGTGGGGAAGAGAAGTGGTTGTCTCCAGCCTTCACAGAGGTGTGGGACAGTATAGGAAAGCCTGCAGAGCAGAAGGCAGAGGCCTCTGACAAGAACGGAGGCTCCAGCAGCACTGACATCTTTGTCCCCATGGCTAGAGTTTATGAGGAGACGTTATACTCATGGCATTGGGACCACGTTTTCTCCTCTCAACCCTGTGCAAATGCTGGGAGGTGCCATACCATTGTCCTTTACATGATATTGTGGGCATCATCCCCTAACCAAAAGACCCCAGGAAGAGGGGTCTGAGCCAGACATGGGGGTGCAGGATCTCCCTTCCCAGTGGCTGTGGGCTGGGCCTTGGCCTTTTTGTTTGACTAAAACAAACCAAGACTTTTATCAGCACAGTGCTTTCCCTATCTGTAATCATGGCCTCCAATTGTCTGCCCTAACAAGTCCCGTGGGAGGCTTTCATAGTAACAGCCCTCATTGGGGCCCATTAATACTCTAAGTCACCAAGTATTAAGATTAGCATTAATCCATATGGTATTAATTCAAAAACAAATGAGGAGCTTGCTAAGGAAACAATTAGACAGACTGATGATAGATGGGCAAAATTAAACTCCCTGAAGCTCAAAGCAGCAACTGAGTCAGTGGGAGCGGTTTGAAGGATCAAACAGTAAGGGGAGGGCAAACCAGAAGAACCATGGAAAGTGCATAGGTCCAGACAGGCAGCTGGAAAAGCGATGTTCAGCACTGTCTGTTTAATCAAAACTTGTGGACATACCTGGAAGTTAAGGGAGGATGCCATGATAGACAAAGCAAGTACAGGTGAACATAAGTATTTCTTTCCCTGATGAATACACATCCTGAAAATTCACATTTCTTCATGGTAGAAACTAAAATGTTATTTTACAGAAGGGATTGAATCATTTGAGGCAATGAGTACTTGCTTTATTACTTAAGTACTAAAGAAATTAGTGAGCATTCAGGCAGAGCTTTGCTGTCTGATCATAAGCAACCAGTGCCACCTCCAGAGGTGCATCTAAAGTAATTTCCTGGACTGTCAGCTGTCTGAAATGACCTACATGAGACCAGAGACCTTTGGGGGATTCAGGTGTAGACAGATGGAATTCCCGGGGCACATCCACTGCCAGTAGTGGTCTTTGTCCCTGTAACACAGGGACAACCCAGAACACTAAAACTCTTCAAAGACAAACCCTTCTTCAGTGGGTTCCTGGGACTGACCTAAATTTGAAATGGCCATTGAGAACCCAACATACTCACCCTTCTTCCTAGTAGACACTTAAAAATCCATTTACCATCCTGGGTCATCTGTGGCAAACTCAGGCTGCAAGACTCAAGAGCAGCACACTTCAAATGGTTGTGGCAGAACCCATCAGTTTGCCCCACTTTGGGAAATTGTCCCCTTCGAACTCAGGACATTAAAGTGAAAAATATGAAATGGCCTGTCAGGTCAATGCACAGAGTAAAGGAAAGTGGTACGTATTGTGCTGTAGTGGCAGAAGGCAAAGGCATTGCATTGTGCCTCAGACTAATCAAGGAGACCTAATCCAGTTCATCCGTGAGATAAAGCAGAGTGAAGGACATTGAGAAGTGTCCTAACATGAAGAAGGATATAGATCACTGGTGAAGGAACTGTCTTTCTATGCCATCAACAATGTGGATTACACAAGCACTACAACACCTAAAGGTAACATGTCCCACCTTGACTCCCTCATCTTGTGGGGTAAGGGAGAGGGATCTGACAGCCACAGGATGCATTTCAGTGTGGAAGGTGGAGCCCTGAAGAGACAAGGCGTACAGGCAGTGGGGTTGGGGATGCCAGGAGAAGCAGCCCAAGGGGTGGGGCTGCTTGTGAAGACATGTTTGTGCCAGCAGCCTGAGTGGGCAGCAGCTGTCCACAGGTGAGGGGAGGCCAGGAAGCGCATGCCAAGAGCACTCCTGCCAGCAGAGACAAGGCCAGGGCCGAGGGCAAAGGGAGAGGCAGGCCCAGGGCAGGGGGCTGCAAGGGCCATTCTGAGCTCCCTGCCCCTGCAGCAGCCGCACTGGCCCTCAGCAGATGTGCTGGCTGGCACGCACTGGGAGGTCCTGGCATGCATCAGAGAGCAGCAAGGAGGGCGCTGGAGAGGGCTGGGGTGAGGCGGGTGGCAGAGCCCCATGCAGGGGCTGGCTGGGGGGTCCCCTCTGCTTCAGCCACCACACAGAGCTTGGCAGGAGGAGGGCAGGCAGGGCTCGTGGCCATGGTGCAGAGCCTGGCCCTGGATGCTCCATGACCACCTTGCAGGTCCTGGCAGGCTGCGGTGAGGAGGCAAATGCCCTGGGCCCCCCTGAGCCCCTGCAGGTCTCTGGGCACAGCCACCACAGCCCCAGCCCCTCGCAAGGCACTGCAGCTGCTGGGACAAAGGCGGCTCTGGGCCTCCCCAGCAGCCCCTGGGCTGGGGCCAGCCACGGCTCAGGAAATGGAGGTCCATGAAGCTGCAGGAACCCTGGTCTCTTCCCTGGGAGATCCCCAGCAGAGAGTGCCTGTGCCCCGCAGGGCCAGCTCTGCTCCCCAGGCCAGCACAAAAAGCCTGGTCCAGGCACAGTGCAGCCTGCCCTGAGCAGGCAGGTGCCTTCAGAAAGAGCTGTCTCTTTCTCCTTTATGCCTCTGTGCAGGCCCAGAAAAGCTGCCCTGCTCTTCCCCAGGGCCATCCCGGCTCCCAGAGTGCCTTGCCCAGGGCAGTGTGTCCATGCTGGCCTGGCCGGCCATTGGTGCTTCCCTCCCTTTGCTCGCCACAGGGCCTCGAGCTGGTGGTGCTGCTGTGCAGAGCCAGGGGTTGTAGTGCCCTGGGACTCCCAGGGGATTCCCCCTTGCCCGTGCTGTTCAGGATGGGCAGCAGACCCAACTCCATTGGGATCTCTTTTGCTGAGCCCCTTTCCATCTGCCCTGATGGCTCAGCAGCACAGGGCAGTGCTTGGCAGGACCATGGGGTGTCTCTAAGGACACAAAGGGCAGATGAGTTCCGCACCAGACCTGGCCCACAATGCATTAAAGAGGTTATCCTCAGTTACTCTGCAGTCTTATGGGCCTTTTCCTGCTGGCTCTTCACTACTTCTCCTGGCATTGCAAAGCCCTCCTTAAGCCCATGGGAACGTTACCTTTGGGACACTCTACCTTGGATGGTCACTCATTAGATGAGGAACATTTTACTTCCCACTCAGATTTGCACAACAGGACTGTCATCAAGGTACACGAGGTCTAAAGGCTTAGTCAAATACATGAGCACAAGAGAACAATGTGAAAGCCAAAAGAGAGCAGCAGTGAAAAGGCCACGTCCTGCTGCTGGCCATGGCTGTGGCTCCAGGGAAGCAGCAACCCCGACCCGAAGGCAGCAGAGAGGCAGAGCCCAGCGGGCAGTGAGGGTTAGCCCCAAGGTCCACTGGGTCTGCTCCTCTATGTGGCAGCTGGGCTCTTAGTCCTGAGCCCCTCCTTCATGCTGGGGCTTCTCCTCCCGCTACAGAGGAGATGGGAAGAGATGGCAGGTGAGACCAGTGAAGTTCTGCTGGCATCTTTATTGTCTTTATGTACATATGAAGTCTGGTTCTATAGGCACATGATATAATTGAGTTAAAATAACAAAAATAATTAACCGATAGAAGACTAAGGATAAATAGGATAAAAATAAATGAAATCACAATAATTATTAAATAATAATATACATAAATAAGTACAGAAAATTGTCCTACTACATTTTTCAAATAACCTGGGACTCCTGTTAGGATTATAGTCACATTACTGAAACTAAGAAGCGCTTATTCAAAGAGATTCCTCACTGCGTTCTTGAGATCCTTGTTCCTCATGCTGTAGATGAGGGGGTTCGCAGCTGGAGGCACCACCGAGTACAGAAATGACACCACCAGATTCAGAGCCGAGGAGGAGAGGGAGGGGGGCTTCAGGTAAGCAAACATGCCAGTGCTAAGAAAGATGGAGACCACAGCCAGACGAGGGAGGCCTGTGGAAAGGGCTTTGTGCCAGCCCTGCTCAGAGGGCATCCTCAGCACGGCCCTGAAGATCTGCACATAGGACAGCACAATGAAAACAAAACAAACAAATGCTAAACATGCACTAACCACCAGAAGACCAACTTCCCTGAGGTAGGCATGTGAGCAGGAGAGCTTGAGGATGTGGGGGATTTCACAGAAGAACTGATCCACAGTATTGCCTTGGCAGAGGGACAGGGAAAACGTACCGGCGGTGTGCAGGACAGCATTGAGAAAGCCACTGCCCCAGGCAGCTGCTGCCATCTTGGCACAAGCTCTGCTGCCCAGGAGGCTCCCGTAGTGCAGGGGCTTGCAGATGGCAACGTAGCGGTCATAGGCCATGACAGTGAGAAGGGAAAGCTCTGCATCAAAAAAGAACAATAAAAAGAAGACCTGTGCAGCACACCCTTCATAGGAGATGGCCCTGTTGTCCCAGAGGGCATTGGCCATGGCATTGGGCAGTGTGGTGGAGATGGATCCCAGGTCGAGGAGGGCGAGGTTGAGGAGGAAGAAGTACATGGGGGTGTGGAGGCAATGGTTGCAGGCTACAGCAATGAGGATGAGGCCGTTGCCCAGGAGGGCAGCCAGGTAGATGCCCAGGAAGAGCCCGAAGTGCAGGAGCTGCAGCTCGCGCGTGTCTGCGAATGCCAGCAGGAGGAACTCACTCACAGAACTGCTGTTGGGCATTTTCTGACTTTGGACACAACTGTCAGTTGAAGAGAGAAGGCAGAAGAAAATTGGAACAGTCTTATCTCAGGAAAACCTATTGCAAGTCATATAATTTCCCCTAGCATGACCCTCTCTCTTTGCAGGAGAACCTTTCTGCAGCTCTCTTGCCTGAGCTGTGGCTGGTGCTGGCTGAGACTGCCATTGGGAGCAGGGGCTGCTGCAGGCTCCATAGGAGTCCTTCCTGCTGTGCAGCAGGAGGGAAGCAGGAACATCCGGGAAACTCAAGTTCAGTACCCTTGTTATATCCATGAGCTTTGAGGTGTTGTTTCAAACAACACATCTGAGCAGATGCAGAGCTGAAGGGGTTTTCTTTGCATTATTGTCTTCCAGTTGCCCCCGTAATGCTTAGGAGAGGTATTGAATGGCTTAACTCCCTGACATTTCATGTGTACTCCATGTGAACTCCAGTTCTGTTCTCAGCTGCCCTGTGTCACCCCTTCGTGAGCTGCAGGACCATCTCAATCAGGTGTTTCTGTGAGAAGAGACTGAAGACAGCTGAGAGCAGAGAAGCCCCAGTCCAAGTGCAGCTGGACAGGATCCTCACCTTGTCTCCAGGTGCCTGAGCAGGATCTCAGCTCTTCCCACCTAGACAGAGATGCAGAGGACTCACTCCAGCTGCCCACAGACAGCCATCCGGCAGCATGGACATGGTCTTAGCACAGAGGTGTCCTCTCCTTGGGGCACCTGGATAACACAAGGATGGCACGAGAGAGCTGCATCCTGCTGAAGAGCAGTCTGCAGCCTAGGTGGACATCCCACAGACAGAGCTGGGTATCTGAAACCTGGGGTGTCCCAGCATCCCAGCTGCACCCCCTGCAGTGTCTGGAGGAGGCTGGGCCACTCTGCTCTTCGCTGACCAGGGGCAGCAGAGTTATGAGAATACAAGTGGTTTCTGCCAGACTTCCTCACCTCGCAGTGCAATCCAGCAGGACTCTCAAAGCCTACTCCATTGCCCACTGCCCTCCCAGAAACAAGACCCAGAAGGAGACCCTTCCAGGACCTGCAGCTGCATGGCCCTGCAGCCAGACACTTACCTTGTCAAGGGGTGTGGAGATCTCTCCTGAAGTCAGCTCTCAGCATCCTCCCACTCCCAACTGCCTTCAACCCCTCTCTCCTGCTCTCCTCTCCCCGTGCCACCTGCGGTCAGAGCCCCCAGCGCTGCTGCGCTGTGCACAGGAGCTGCTCCTGGGCTGAGCTGTCTCTGTGCACCAGGGCCCTCTTGCCAGGAGCTCTCTCTGTCCCGGGAGCCAGGCCCAGCTCAGCAGCAGAGGCCCAGCCCAAGGCATTGTAATGACCCCTCCGGTGGCTTTGGTGATGAGCCCATGAACCTCAGGCACTGAGAGTCAACTGAAGAAATCTCTCAAGAAGTCCAAGTCAGATGCAAGTTTTCTGGAGTGTTCCCCTGAGGCCCGGGACTGACATAGCCTCCCTTGGAGCTCGTTAGAGCATAACATTGGAGGCAGTGAGGAGAAGTAGACAAAGACAGTGTGAAGGTGACACTGATGTGTAGAGAAACTGGATGTGTTTCACCAAGCATATGAGCCAGGCCTAGACCCGTAGCCCCTTGGAAGAGAGATCCTTTCCTTTCACACATTGCTCAGGGCTCTTCCTTGAGCAGTAGGAGATGGGGATGTGCATTGCCAAGTGCAGGAGAATGGTACGACCCCTGCCTGGTTCATGGCTGGGGGCAAGGAGGCAGTGATGCCCGGGTGCTTTAAGTATAAGCTGTCTCCTCATAAACCTCAGAGGCAGAGACAGCAGCCACAGCGATGGACACAAGACCTTGGTCCTGTTGGGACTTTCAGTCCTTGTCACAGCCCTCTATCCTGTTCATACCAGGCTGTCCTAGGGACTCCCAGACCTGCACCTCTTTTCCCTCTGTCTGTAGACCCTTGTCCGTGTGGTGTCACACCAGATCCGAGCTGTCTGATAACACTGATTTTCTTGGTGGCCATAGCCCTCGTAAGGCAGCTCTGTAGGAAGCTGGCCTGGTTGCTGGTGAGCAGGCACCACTGCTCGTATGGCATCCCTCGTGGTGCCCGGGCCCTCCTCCTCCTGGGCACTGCTCACTCAGCAGGCTCCCAGTCTGCCCTGACGTGAGGGGTTACACTTCCTCTGGTGCAGGACTAGACTCTTGTTGTAAGCATCAGGAAGTTTCTGTAGGCAAAATCCTGCAGTTTCTCAAAGTTCTCCCACAATGACACTTCATTCTGTCAGCTGTTAATGTCTGCAGGCCGATGGTTCAACCTTTGTGTGATTGTGCTCTCTCTCACAAGATAGCAGCATCAGGAGCTGCAGGACGATTTGGACAATTCAGGAGTAACCAGTTGAATGGAATTGCAGCACAGAGTCACAGAATGGTAGGTGATGGAAGGCTGCCAGGTTCCACATTTTCTGTGCTTCCTTCTCATGCCTGCTGACAATTTGTCTGGAACTAAATCCTAAGTATTATGCGGCTGTTCAGGGATGGATATAGAATGGTCAAAGCCCAGGTCGAGCTCAATCCATCTACTACTGTAAAAGACAATAAAAACTTTTTATATAAATAAAGAGTAGAAGCTGGAAATGTGTCTGGAAGCTGGCAGATGCTGTGTCAGTTTTCAAGAAGGGGAATAAAGAAGACCCTGGTAACTATAGAACTGTCAGTCTCATGTCAGTGCCTGGTAAAATTATGGCGAAGATTATCCTGGGAGTTATTGAAGCTCACCTGAGGGTCAATGCGGTCGTAGGTCCCAGCCAACATGGGTTCACGAGGGGTGGGTCCTGTTTAACAAGTTTGATTTCCTTTTACAACAAGATCAGCCACCCAGTTGATCAAGGGAAACCAGCTGATGTGATCTTTTTGAATTTCAGTAAAGCTTTCGACATAGTTTCCCATAGGATCCTACAGGACAAAATGTCCAGCATACAGCTAGACAAAAACATAATACAATTCAAGCTGCAACAGGGGAGGTTCAGGCTGGATATCAGGACAAGGTTCTTCACTGAGAGGGTTGTCGCACACTGGAACAGGTTCCTGTGGTGGTTTTACCGGGGTGGGCGGCCGAGCTCCACCACAACCGCTCTCTCACTCCCCCTCCTCAAAGAGGAACGGGGAGAAAATACAATGAAAAGGGCTCAAGGGTTGAGATAAGGACGAGGAGATCGCACAGTAATTATTGTGACGGGCAAAACAGACTCAGCATAGGGAGATAGTAAAATTTATTGCTTATTACTAGCAAGCTAGAGAAGTGAGAAACAAAGGAAAGAAACCAAAAGCACCTTCCCCCCTATCCACCCTCTTCCACCTCCTCCCCCCGAGCGGCATGGGGGAATGGGGTAACGGGGGTTATGGTCAGTCTATAGCACTTCTTCTCCGTCGCTTCTTCTCGATCATTCTCGTCCCCTGTGCTGTGGGGTCCCTGCCACGGAATGCAGTCCTTGCTGAACTGATCTGGCGTGGGCTGCCCAAAGGCAGCAGCTCTTCAAGAACTGCTCCAGATATGGGTCCGTACCACGGGGTCCATCCCTCAGGAGCAAACTGCTCCAACCCGGATCCCCCACGGGCAGCAGCTCCTGCCAGGTCACCTGCTCCTGCGTGGTCCACGGGCTACAGGTCTGGCCCGGAATCTGCTCCGGTAGGGGTCTTCCACAGGCCACAGTCTCCATCAGTGCAGGTCCACCTGCTCCACCGTGGTCTCCTCCACGGGCTGCAGCGTGGAATCCTGCTCCACTGTGGTACTCCATGGACTGCAGGGGAACAGCCTGCTTCACCATGGTCCTCACCACAGGCCGCAGGTGACTTCTGCTCCGGCACCTGGAGCACCTCTCCCCCTCCTTCTTCACTGACCTTGGTGCCTGCAAGGCTGTTCGTCACTCCTCTCACTCTCCCAGCTGCTGTGTGGCGCAGCGTTTTTTTTCCCTGTCTTAAATATGCTCTCACAGAGGCGCAAAACAACATCACTTATTGGCTCAGCTCTGGTCAGCAGTGGGGCCCTTACCAAACATGGGGCAGCTTCTAGATCCTTCTCACAGAAGCCACCCCTATGGCCCCCTGCTACCAAAACCTTGCCATGTAAACCCACTACGTTCCACCCCTCATCTCTGTGAAAAGCATATTTAAGAATAATCACAATATACTCTTACTTTACAATCATCACAATCTTCACAAACTTCACTTACATCAAAAAGAAAAAAAAATTCCCCACACCAAAATAAACATAACATCATCACAACACCGATGAGGTGGACAATTTACACACACACCACCCCTCGTCCCTTCACCACACTAACATGAAACATATTCCTCACAGTTACTGCTTTCTTAAATTCTTCACAGCTTTTACATTCATAACAATCATCCAGTCCATGTTTTTCCCGTCACAATAATTACTGTGTGATCTCCTTGTCCTTATCTCAACCCTTGAGCCCTTTTCATTGTATTTTCTCCCCGTTCCTCTTTGAGGAGGGGGAGTGAGAGAGCGGTTGTGGTGGAGCTCGGCCGCCCACCCCAGTAAAACCACCACAGTTCCCCAGGGAAGTAGTCACTGCACCAAGCCTGTTGGAGTTTAAGAAGCATTTGGCCTGTGCTTTTAGTCATATGATCTGAAGTTTTGGGTAGACCTGTGTGATGCCAGGAGTTGGACTCGATGATCCTTGTGGGTCCCTTCCAACTCAGGATAATCTATGACTCTATGATCCCCTCTCTCTTAAGCCAATTTATATTATTTTCTATATTGTAGATGGAGCTTGAGTGACTCTAGTCTAGCATATCTTGGTTATGATTGGTGAAAAGTTTTCTTGCTTTCGTTTAAAGGTATAGGCTCCGAGAAACTCAGAGTGCGTGCTCGGTGAAGGGTGGTCACACCTTGGAGGTGGGTAGCTCTTCGGATGAAGGTGTGTTTTGGTATTATAATGATATTATAATGAGCAAAAGTTCACTAGAGTACAGCATTTTGTCAAATACATGATATGTCTTTGGCTCAGGGTAGCAAAAGTGCAGCTTATCAGTCTTGGTGCGCACAAGAAAAATCGAGTCCCCGCCTGACCACAGAGCCTAGCCGTGGTGTCTCCACTCCGCTCTATGCTCTATACTGTTCCTTAGAGTTAGCACACCAGTTTCCCCCAGTGTAATAGCATCTAAGGTTGGAAGCCTAGGGAACGCTTAGGTAGTGCAGCTACACTCCACCCTGAAAGCTTCTTCAATGCTGTACATTTTCTTTAAAATGTGAATATTAGTTTAATTTTCCTGGTCACCTTGGGCAATTACTCCACATCAGGTGAAAAGAAAGTTTGTCTATGTAGGTTCCAGCTTCAATAGGCTGCTTTTCTTTCCTGCCCAGACCTCCTTAGGAGACACCCTGGATCAACATCAGTTGAGTAATGTTGCTATCATTCTTTGCCAGCCTTGGCAGGGCCCTCTGCCATCTCCACTGCAGGCTGTTCTGCACTGTCCTACACCTGCCCGTTTCCCTGCAGGCTGCAGACACCCCTATCCCTTCCCCTCATTGCTTTCAGCAGGGAATTTCCATGCTTTCATGGATGTCTCTTCACCAGCTGGATGTGTCTCTCACCAGCTACTCCTTGTAGCACAGAGACATAGTATGATGATAGTCTTCCTCTGGAACAACCACACTACCATTTGAGGAACATTTCTTCCTCCTCATGTCTAGTCTTCACCTTCCAAGATGCACTTTGTGACACTATCTTTTTTCTTTCTCTTTCCTACTATTAAGAAAAGCTGCACCATCTCAGAAACCACCCTACAAGCAAAAGAGGACCACACGGTACTTTGGCAGAGAGGATCCCACAGTGATCATGCCAGCCAAGTGTCTGCAGTGGCCTATCAGGGACACTGGCAGATGTCAGCCTAAATGCACTGATCCCTACCACGCATCAAAGATGACCTACCAGCTACTTCCTAAAAAAGAGACCTCACAGTCCCTTTGCATTCTACATTCCTGGAGCTGGCCTATCAAGTCCAGAGACAGAAGTGACCTCTCAGGCACCTCCATGGCCATGTGCCTCCTGCAGGCCCAGCAGATCCTGAGGCACACCTGACCTCACCATAACATCCCCACACAGCTCCTCCTTGAGGCCTGCAAGCTGGTCAGATATTTGGCATCTCACATGTCTCTTCCATGCGACTGCTCCCAGAGCACAGGATAAGTGCCCTGCCCAAGGAGCAAACAACTTACATTAGGGTTTGGAATGGAGTTGCAGTTGAGGAGGTTAGAGCACATGAAGGAGAATTCTGGTGGTTCCGTGTTTAGGTTAGGGTTTACAGATTGGAGCTCGCCTTTCTGGGTCAGGCACAGGCTTGGGGGGAGGATTTGCTGTTTGCTCATGGTGCTTGGTCAGTGTTTCAGGTATGGGCAAGCTCAGTGAGTTAGGGTGTCATTTAGGGCTTGGTAATGGCTGGGGTTAAGGTTGGCATTTTAACATGAGGGATAAGGGCTAGGGATTAGGGTGAGCAAGAGGGTAAAAATAAGAGTGCATGGGTCTGTGTTTTGGTTTAGAGGGAAGGTTGAAGGTGCTAGGGATTAGAGTAGTGAATTCTGTCAGGCTGAGGGGGGACATTCAGGGGTTGGCTTAGTGTTTAAACTTAGTGGTCAGAAACAGGGTGAGGGACTAACATGAACTGCTGTCACAGTCAGTGTTGCAGCAGCAGCAACAGTACCTGAATGCCTGTTCCATCTTAAAAAATCTTTCCTCTCTGCTGGTGAAGTTCCTCTTCGCTTCCCCATTCTTACATCTCTCTTCTCCAGTCTCCTCCTGACCTCCCCAAATGCGTCCTCCTGTTCAGGACAACTTTATGAACATTTCTATGACCTCCAAGGACCTGTCTCTCTGCAGGGGGCCGGTCAGTTTCTGAGACAGGAGTGACCTCTTAGTGGGATGGAAGGACACAGCATGCTGTAGGCAGCCACTGCACAGCCTGCTTAGCAGCCCTGCACAGCCCCTGAGGGGCTCAGCCTCAGTTCATGCCGCCCCCAGCTTGAGTTCCAGAAGGGCTCCCCTAGGTCCTGTGTCACTTCTCCTACCTGGGTGCCTCGGCTGCCCCAGGGCATCCTGGAGGCAGTGGCCACCTCTGAATAGATAACTGAAACCATCCATAAAAGTAGATTGAGGAAACAATGGAAATCTCTGCATAAAAGGACTCCAAGTACTAGCTGAAAGAGTCTTTTTTGGCAGCACCACCAGTTGTTTTTTTTTTTAATTTTCTTAATTTATTCTCATAGCTGTTATTATTATTATTATTATTATTATTATTATTATTATTATTATTAACAGCACTGTGGACAAGTACAATCAACCAAATTATGCTTTTTCTGTGAATAGTCTTATGCAAACATTTACCAAAATGTATTTCCCAACTTTTTTTCTTCTTTATCCTCTGCCCCCTTTGTCTTCAAACAGAAACCCGAGGGAAGAAGTCGTTGAATTAAAGAACAAGTCACGTTGAAGAGATCAAGATTGAGAAATGTGCTCCATGCCGTCATGAAGGGAGATAACAAAGAGGGTCAACAGTATTGGCTCAGATGCCCATGACTGAAAGGTGCTGCTGGTAACTGGCTGGCAGGAGGACTTTGTACCACTAATGTCCAGCCACCTTCTCCCCCCCAACATCATCCCCTTCTTCAGTCCAAATATCACCAATGTGGCTAAAGGGAGACTCCAGGAGACCATGGCAAAGGCCTTGCTAAAGTCCAGGTTCACCATGTTCCCTTCTCTCCCCTCCCCTACTGCTTCACCTGTGGCAGGACTTTCCCCATCACGTTCCCAGGGGTAGAGGTGACAATTGCAATTCTGTCAACCCTTTTTCATGTCCTTCCTGAAGATGAGTTTGATGTCTGCTTTTTCCAAGTCCCCAGAAATCTCTCTAATCCAAACGCTTGATGGCCCGGTCCAGAGAGGCAGGGGAGTGTGACATATTAGAGAGGGGCATCTGCAATGAACCTGTGCAAGAGGGAGTGACAGAAGTCTCACAGGGACACTGAGGATTGTTTCTGGAGTCACACAGTGCAGTGTCAGGACTCTGTGAGGTGCCTAGGTCTGAGCTGACCTCCTGTGCTCCTCTTACATGCAGGGCTGTTGAGAGATACGAGTCCTTGCCTTGCACACCCATGGGCAGTACACTGCAGCACTTGCAGTGTCCCTCTGGCTCCTTCAGCCACTGCCAGAGGCTGGGAGTGCCTGCCCTCCTCTGAGATGCCCAAAGGCATGAGGAGAAGAGCACAAGGACCTCGGTTCAAGGAAGCACAACACAGGACTACCTTCAGGTGGCTTTCCAGGGGACGTTACTTGGGCTCGTGAAACTATCAGCCCCACTGGCCTTCACGAGACTTGTAGGAATAGCGGATGGCCTTTGTCCTCGCTCGTGTTCATCTGCCTGCATTCATATGATGCGCCTGCTGGCACCATCAGCAAAGGGTTTCTCTTCCCATGATTCCCCTGCAGACACTGAGGGCCCAGCTCTTCTCCTGGGACATCCCATCTCCCAGAGACCATTTCCCAGGTGAACATGTCTGTGCTGGCCTGTCCAACCACTGCCTCATCCCCTTCCCAGGAAACCTGTATTCCACAGAGCACCAAGCCAGAGGTGCTGCTGTGCAGAGTATTAAAAAAGACCAAAAAAAAAAAAAAAAAAACAAACAGCAGAATTAGCTTTCTGCCTTTAATATGTAACATTTTCAGTCATATGCAGAAGACGAAGGGCAATTTCTTGATTCTGAAACACAACAATGCATCATTTTCCTCAAGGCATCCTTGAGCTCCCGGTTTCTCATGCTGTAGATGAGGGGGTTCACTGCTGGGGGCACCACCAAGTACAGAAATGACACCACCAGGTCCAGGGATAAGGAGGAGATGGAGAGGGGCTTCAGGTGGGTAAACATGATGGTGCTGACAAACAGGGAGACCACGGCAAGGTGAGGGAGGCACATGGAAAAAGTTTTCTGCCGGCCCTGCTCAGAGGGCATCCCCAGCACTGCCCTGAAGATCTGCACATATGAGAAAACTATAAAAACAAAAAACACAATAGTTAAACAGGCACTAAACATGAGAAGTTGACCTTCCCTGAGGTAAGCATCTGAGCAGGAGAGCTTGAGGATGTGGGGGATTTCACAGAAGAACTGTTCAAGGACATTGCCATGGCAGAGGGGCAGAGAAAATGTATTGGCTGTGTGCAGGACGGCATTGAGAAAGCCACTGCCCCAGGCAGCTGCTGCCATCTTGGCACAAGCTCTGCTGCCCAGGAGGCTCCTGTAGTGCAAGGGCTTGCAGATGGCAACGTAGCGGTCATAGGCCATGACAGTGAGAAGGGAATACTCTGCTCCAACAAAGAAGACTAAAAAGAAGACCTGTGCAGCACACCCTTCATAGGAGATGGCTCTGGTGTCCCAGAGGGAGTTGGCCATGGCTTTGGGGAGAATGGTGGAGATGGATCCCAGGTCAAGGAGGGCGAGGTTGAGGAGGAAGAAGTACATGGGGGTGTGGAGGCGGTGGTGGCAGGCTACGGCGGTGAGGATGAGGCCGTTGCCCAGGAGGGCAGCCAGGTAGATGCCCAGGAAGAGCCCGAAGTGCAGGAGCTGCAGCTCGCGCGTGTCTGCGAATGCCAGCAGGAGGAACTCACTCACAGAGCTGCTGTTGGGCATTTGCTGGTTCTGGGCATGGGGTCCTGTCCAAGGAACAGAAAGACGGTGATTATTAACAGTAGAATTATCTGAGAAAAAGGATTTCCATTTCTCATTTAAGCTTCCCAATGTGTTAGCCCACTTCCAGGAAGATATTTGACAGATCCCTTTCTTTTATTTGGACTGATGCTTCCTGAGGCTGTCCCTTGGTGCAGGTGATTCTGCTCTGGGCAATGCAGGAGTCAATCCTGCCCTACGCCAATAGGTAAAGAACATAGGTGGACTTGTATGTTTTGTTCTAGCTTACCCACCACTCCTGAGGAGAGTCTCTAAGGCAGAAATCCTGGGCAATTTTCCTGCATTCCAAGCGAAATACTGTGGATCCTGTGGATCCTCTCCATGGTTTCAGTTGATCTGTGCTGGCATCTGTTTGAGCTGCAGGAGAACTGCACTCAGATGTTCACCCGAGACAAACCTGAACACTGCTGAGAGCAGAGTAATCCAGGCTCAAAGTGCACATCTCCAGACCCCTCACCCTGTCCCCATACTCCCCTTCCAGCCAAGCACACTGAGGGCTCACTCCATGTGTATGAGAAACCCCCATCCCCAGTCAGCTTGGAAACAAGAACAGCAGCAGCACGGCCAGGTGGAGAAGCCAGGAGGAATGCCAGCGTGCTGCTGCCAGGGGAGGCAAGGCCAGGGAGGGACAGACGGACACTCAGCAGACCCTCCTCTGCTGCAGCTCTGCCTGCAGAGGAGACTGCTCATGCTCATTGCAAATGCTTAGTGCTCTGCTTTGGCCTGCAGACACCTCCCAAAGACAGTGCACTGGGCATCACAGAGGGTTTGCAGGTCCTGAATATCAGCTTGGATAAAACCTGAGAGGACCACACTACGATGTTGGCGCAGTCTGTGGGCTGAGGTGTGGGAAGGTACATTACAAATTTAATCACTGACACATTGATCTCTCAGTGCAGTGCTCTAGAGGTCTCAGTCTCCTGTACAATCTTGACAACCCATTACCACAAAACCTGCCTCCCCTGTACTCCAGGAATCTGAAAGCACAGACTGCAAAAAAAGCCTTACCCTTCAGATAAAACAAGCCTTGGTGTTCTTCTTGAAATGCCCCCCCCCCCCCCCCCCCCTAAATACCATTCTCTAAAGCACTAGAGAAACAGAGAGAACCATCTGCCCTCTGTTGTTGTGCTCCTCACTGCCTCCAACCCCTCTCTCCTTCTCTCCTCTCCCCGTGCCACCTGCGGTCAGAGCCCCCAGCCCTGCTGCGCTGTGCAGAGGAGCTGCTCCTGGGCAGAGCTGTCTCTCTGCAGCGCTGCCTGCTTGCCAGGAGCTCCCCTTGGGCCCAGGAGCCCGGCCCAGCTCAGCAGCACAGCACCCGACCATGGCATCACTTGCTCTGTGCCATTGGGCTCCCTTAAGGTGTCCCCAAGGCCTCAGGGCTGACAGCTCCTGAAGGCAGCAGGGTCACAGAATCACAGAATCACAGAATCGTCTAGGTCGGAAGAGACCTCCAAGATCATCTAGTCCAACCTCTGTCCTAACACTAACAAGATCTCCACTAAACCATATCACTAAGGACTACATCTAAACGTCTTTTAAAGACCTCCAGGGATGGCGACTCAACCACTTCCCTGGGCAGCCTATTCCAATGCCTAACAACCCTTTCAGTGACGAAGTTCTTCCTAATATCCAACCTAAACCTCCCCTGGCGCAACTTTAGCCCATTCCCCCTCGTCCTGCCACCAGGCACGTGGGAGAATAGACCAACCCCCACCTCTCTACAGCCTCCTTTAAGGTACCTATAGAGAGCGATGAGGTCTCCCCTGAGCCTCCTCTTCTCCAGGCTAAACAACCCCAGTTCCCTCAGCCGCTCCTCGTAAGACTTGTTCTCCAGACCCCTCACCAGCTTCGTTGCCCTTCTCTGGACTCTCTCGAGCACCTCCATGTCCTTCTTGTAGCGAGGGGCCCAAAACTGAACACAGTACTCGAGGTGCGGCCTCACCAGAGCCGAGTACAGGGGGACAATCACTTCCCTAGCCCTGCTGGCCACGCTGCTTCTTATACAAGCCAGGATGCTGTTGGCCTTCTTGGGTCTCTCCTGGGGTGTGGTGTTTGAAGCAGACTGAAGTCATCAGCAACTGCTCCTCTCTGTAACATGGCAGAGACTGATTTATGGAAGTGTGATTTGTGGTATTATTGACTGTGGTTGTCAAACATGATTGTTGTGGTTTATCCTGGCTGGCTGCTCACCCCCAAACAGATGTTAGTTCACACCCACACCCCAAAAGATTATGGGTTGAAATAAAGACAGTTTGAAAGGACAGAAAATCACAGAATCACAGAATCACAGAATTGTAGGGGTTGGAAGGGGCCTCGAAAGATCATAGGGTCCAACCCCCCTGCCAAAGCAGGTTCCTTAGAGCAGGCTGCCCAGGTAGGCGTCCAGATGGGCCTTGAATATGTCCAGAGAAGGAGACTCCACAACCTGCCTGGGCAGCCTGTTCCAGTGCTCCATCACCCTCACTGTGAAGAAGTTCTTTCGCTTGTTGGTGTGGAACTTCCTGTGCTCTATCTTGTGGCCATTACCCCTTGTCCTGTCCCCACAAACCACTGAAAAGAGGTTGGCCAAATCCCTCTGTCTCCCACACCTCAGGTATTTATACACATTGATGAGATCCCCTCTCAGTCTTCTTTTCTCCAGGCTGAACAGACCCAGGCCTCTCAGCCTTTCTTCATAGGGAAGATGCTCCAGGCCCCGTATCATCTTTGTGGCCCTCCGCTGGACTCTTTCCAGGAGATCCCTGTCTTTTTGTGCCGGGGAGCCCAGAACTGGACATAGTACTCAATGAAGAGATGATAATAACAACAGTAAAAATAATAATTATTAATTAATAATTTATTATTATTGTTATCCTTATCATTATGAAACAAGTGATGCACACTGCAATTGCTGACCACCCACTGACACATTCCCATCCCATCCCCAAGAAGCTGTCCCCCTGACCCTGGCCAGTCTGCATCAGGATCCACTGTTCCGGTCCTTGGACATTTGTTTTAGGGTAAAACCAGCTTTCAGAAGGATTTGGATTATTTCCTTCCCTTTCTCTAATACTTCTTGTCCTGTGTTGCCCCACGTGATGATGTCATCAAGGTACTGCAGGTGTTCAGGAGCTTCCCCCTGTTCCAGTCTGGGTCAGTCCATGGCAAACGGTAGGGCTGTGTTTCTACCCCTGGGCCAGGCAATGCCAGGCAGACTGGATGCCCCTGCAACAATGGCCTGCACACTGCTGCCAAAGGGATGGAAATAACGCATTATCAATATCAGTTGTGGCAGAGCACTTGGCTGCCTTTGACTCCAGCTCATATGGAAGTTCTAGAATGCCCGGCACAGCTGCCCTCAGAGATGGCGTTACTTCATTCAGGCCATGATAATCCACTGTTAGCCTCCACTTTCGATTAGACTTTCACAGTGGCTATTTGGGTCTATTAAAAATTGAGATAGAACTGCTGATCGAACCTTGGCTCTCCGTTCAATGAACCAGATCATGGATGGGAATCAGGAAGTCTCTGTCAGTGTGACATTTTCTGGCACCTGCTGTTCTTTCAACCTTCATCAATCCTGCAACAGAAGGGTCCTGTGAGAAACCAGGCAAGGTTGTCAACTGTTTAATGTCCTCCGTCTCCAAGGGAGTCATGCCAAAAGCTCACCCTTTTGGATCTATGAATTACCTTTTTCTGAGGTAGTCTATGCCAAGGATTCAGGGAGGTACCAGGCCAGTCCCAAAGGGGTGCTTTTGCCACTCCTACCCGGTTAGACTCACTTCAGCCTCTGCTACAGTTAACTGTTGGGATCCCCCTGTCACTCCAGAAATACAAATGGGTTCTGGCCCTTTATAGCTTGATGGCACTGCAGTACACTGTGCACCGCTGTCCACTAGAGCCTGATTTTTCTGTGGCCTGATGTGGTAGGCCATTAATCCTCAAAGTCCAATACACCCGATTGTTCCTTTCCCCCGCTTGGATGGAGGAAGGGCCTCTCTAGTCCTGCTCATACTATTCATTACTCTGTCTGGAGGACTGCCCACTGGAAACTGGAGCAGCAAGTTTCTCAGAAGATCCCCTTTTTCTGATTGTTTTTCCTTGCAGTTCATGGGTCTTTGCCTCTAGGATGGAGGTAGATTTTCCATCCCATTTTCTCATGTCCTCTTCATTGTCTGACAGGTAAAACTACAAGGTGGCACATGGTGTGTACCCACTATATCACCTTTCTTAAGCAGAGGGACACTTACACCTGGTAGCTTAGGTGTTGGTTTCTACAGGTAGGGAGGAGGATGCATTGTCTTGTCGTTTGCCCACTTGAGAAAGTGTATCCACAGCTTAGATGCAGGCCCATAAAGAAGAAGAGGCTTTCTTCATACTGCCGGAGTTGGCTAGCTGATTCATCCTCCATGGGTTCCTCTTGTTCTTTCCAGGTAATTTCTGCCAATGAGTTGGCATATGATGATGGTGCACTCTGTAGAAACTCCCAACACATGGGTCCTGTACACTTAACTTCATTTGGATTTTTGGGTAGTTGTTCATTGTCTAGGTTTTTATAAATTGCTTCCAGTATGACTAATTCTGTCAGGTAGTGGATACCCAACTCCATTGTCCTCTACTTGCCTGGTTGACATACAAGATCTTCCTTCAAGGGATATCTTTCCTTCACACCTGACAGGAGTATGTTTCTTGTGCCCATGTTCCAATTTCTTTGTCAATCACCCCTTCCCTAGAAGGAGATTCCAGCTGCTTTGCTTCCCTGCTCTCTAATTCCAGGCCATTGTCCTCTTTCTCCCAGCACCGGAGCAGACATGTGACAATGTGCTCACCTAGATGATGGCTTTTCACAAATCTCATAGCTCACCCTGGGAGAGGGCTCACATGCTTACTGATGGTGATCTCTTCCTCTTCATCCTCCTGCTTCCATGATGGTCCAACTTCAGTGAAACCTGCCTCGTCTTCTTCCTCCATTCTTGTCTGGGTAGGAGTTTCTTTCCTTTTCAAAAAACTGACTTTCATGTCCATTGTTTTCTCTTGCATATAGGAACAACTGATAGAGACCCAGGTTGCTTTTCTGGCCCAGAAATAGTGCCCATCACAGGGGCTGGAGTGGCTGCAGGTCCTATCACAGGCGGAGTGGCTGCAGGGCCCATGACAGGACTTGGAGGTGATGCAGTGCCTGTCACAGGAGTTGGAGTGGCTCCAGGGCCTTTCAGAGGAATTGGAGAGGCATTGATTGAGGCTTGTTAAGCATAGGTCAAGACCCAGCACTTGGCAGTGATATGTGTCTCTTTGGAAATGCCAGGATGATGACACACCTTTGTCAAGCGTTTCACTACTTTTTTAGGATTCTGCACTTGCTCTTGGGGTGAAGTTCCAAAGCACTGGAGGTGCCCACTGCTCTAGGTGCCTGCCCATATCCTACCACACTCCCTGCCACTCCTAACTCTCCTGACTCCAGACAGATCTCTGGATGGTATTATTAAGTGGTTGTTTAACCTTAAAAAAAAGCTGAAACTCATTCAGGAGACATAACAATAGGTGGTGCAATTGCCTCAAGTAACTAGGAAAATAAAACTAATATTCACATTTTAAAGAAAGTGTACAGCATTGAAGAGGCTTTCAGGATAGGGCATAGCTGCATTACCTGAGCATTCCCTCGGCTTCCAACCTTAGATGCTATCGCACTGGGGGAACCTGGTGTGCTGGCTCTAAGGAACAGTACGGAGTGTAGAGTGGAGTGGAGATACCACGGCTAGGCTCTGTGACCAGGTGGGGACTCAACTGTTCTTGTGCACACCGAGACCGATAAGCCACACTTTTTGCTACCGTGAGCCAATGACCTGTCATGTTTTGACAAACGCTGTACTCTAGTGAACTTTTGCTCATTATAATATCATTATAATACCAAAACACACCTCCATCCAAAGAGCTGCCCACCTCCAAGGTGTGACCACCCTTCACTGAGCACGCGCTCTGAATTTCTCAGAGACTATTCCTTTAAACAGAGACAGGAAAACTTTACACCAATTATAACTAAGATATGCTTGACTAGAGTCACTCAAGCTCCACCTAAAAGATAGAAAATAATATAAATTGGCCTAAGAGAGAGGGGATGTTGGGGAAGATACCATCGTCAGGGAAGATTGCACTGTCAGGGGAGATACCATCACGAGGGAATACACCATCCCGAGGACCTCCTGACTCCTGGGATCAGTCGACGGGCTGAGCTTCTCTTTCCCCCCCATTGGGACACCTTTGGGTGAGATTTGAACACTTGGTTATACAGTGTGTCTCTGCGGAAACTTAGAAATCTCTATAGAGTCTTTGTGCCTTTTAAAGCGTTAATTTCCAGGCTGCGCACCTGTGTATTTCATGCATGCTAGCTTGCTTTTGCAGACAGTAAATTATCGCTGGCAATCCAAAGAACCTGTGTACCTGTTGCTGTACAGCTGGTTTGACCTTTCCAAGGATATTCAAAAATTTGAAGAGCTAGTGTAACTAGCCTGGAGGAGAAGGGGGAGGTGCAGGAGAAAGGGAAAGTGAACAAGGGGTGGAAAAGTGACCTCCCCCTGTCTCCCCCATGGCTTGGTTTCTTGAGGAGAAAAGGTCAAGAGTGTAATTCTTAATAGTTTCTGAGAGATGGTTCCCAAGGTATGGAGGTAATGGCAATGCTGAGTACAAGTACCAGATTAGTTTGATGACCAGGAATTTTATCATATCATAAGTCAGTGTTACACAATACATGAAAAGAATAAATTTAAACCAGCCATCAGAAAAGATAAACAGCATGACAGGGAAGGCATAGAGTAAGTACTGTGCTATACAACACAATTCTGAAATCAAGTACAACAGACCTGAGATTAAAAATATATATATATATATAATAAAATAAAAAAATCAACTTTGTGATCAGCTATCATCTAATAAAATCATCTAATGCTTGTAATAGCTTTCTATTTTTTTTTAACATGCTGTGGTCAGATCTGTCATTGGCTCAAACTTTGTGCTCCATATTGGGCACCAAAAAAAGTGTGGTTTAACCTGGCAGGCAGATCAGCACCACAAAGCCATTCACTCACACACACGCCCTGCTACACCCCCCGCGGATGCAGGAGAGAATGAGGGGAAAAAGTAAAAAAAATATAATCATGGGTTGAGATAAAGACAGTTTAATAGGACAGAAAGGGAAGACAAATAATACAAACAATGATGATGACGATCATGATGATGATTGCCTGTCCTGAAGCAGTGGTACCCCCTACCCTGGCCAGCCACCCCATATTGATTGTTCAGCATGACATCTGCGGTATGGAACATCCCTTTGGCCACTTGGGGTCAGCTGTCCTGATTCTGTCCCCACCAGCTTCTCAAGCACCCCCAGCCTTCCACTGCTGGGCAACAACTAAACCATCAGTGTGTGATAATCATTCTTCTCATGCTAAATCCAAAACACAGCATCATACCAGCTGCTAGGAGGAAAATTAACTCGATCCTAGCCAACACCGGGACACCCATAGACTAAGGGCATGATATCTCTGTGTGTATATCAAAAGAGAAAAGGTGGTGGTGATTAATTCAAAAGTACTGGAGCTGAGCATGATGCAAATGGTATGGAATATGGGGTGGATATTGTCTACATTTTGGATGGGATAGATTTTTTTTTTCCTATTAGATGGTATGGTGCTGTGTTTTGTAAATAGGATGCAGTTCCAGACAAAATGACAGCATGCATGAGAAGGAAGAACAGAAAAAGTGGAATCTGGCAGCCTTCCAACCTCTACCCTTCTCTGAGTCTGTGCTGCAATTCCATTCAACTACTTACTCCTGTATTGGCCAAACTGTCCTGCAAATTCCTGTTGCTATTATCATGTGAGAGACAGCACAATCACGGTGAGCCATCTGCCTGTAGACATTAACATCTGATAGAATGGAGCATCTGTCCAGGAGAACCTTGAGAAACTGCAGGATTTTGCCTACAGAAACTTCTTGACATTTAAAAGAAGAAGAACCTAGTCCTGCACCAGAAGAAGTGTAACCCCTCACATCAGGGCAGACTGGGAGCCTGCTGAGTGAGCAGTGCCCAGGAGGAGGAGGGCCCAGGCACCACGAGGGATGCCATACGAGCAGTGGTGCCTGCTCACCAGCAACCAGGCCAGCTTCCTACAGAGCTGCCTTATGAGGAGCATGGCCACCAAGAAAATCTGAGTTATCGTACTCAGCTCGGATCTGGTGTGACACCACACGGACAAGGGTCTGCAGCCAGCATGGAAAGAGGTGCAGGCCTGGGAGTCCCTAGGATAGCCTGGTGTGGAGAGGAGCCAGGGCTGTATGAAGTCTGGAAGCCCCAACAGGACTGAAGACTTTGTGTCCATGGCTATGGCTGTTGTCTCTGTCACTGAGGTCTATGAGGAGACAGCTTATCGTTAAGTACCAGGGCCTCATTGCCTCCTTGCCCCCACCCATGAACCAGGCAGGGGTCGTGCCATTCTCCTGCACTTGGCAATGCACATCCCCGTCTCCTACTGCTCCAGGAAGAGCCCTGAGCAATGTGTGAAGGGAAAGGATCTCCTTTCCCGGGGGTCTGGGTTCAAGGCCTGGCCCATGTGCTTGGTGAAACACATCCAGTTTCTCTACACATCAATGTCACCTTCACATTGCCTTTGTCTACTTCTCCTCACTGCTTCCAATGTTATGCTCTAACAAGCTCCAAGGGAAGCTACGTCAGTGCTGGCCCTCAAGGGGGACACTGCAGGAAACTTGCATCTGACTTGGACTTCTGGAGAGATTTCTTCAATTGTCTCTCAGTGCCTGAGGTTCATGGGCTCATCACCAAAGCCACCTGAGGGGTGATTACAATGTCTTGGGCTGGGCCTCTGCTGCTGAGCTGGGCTGGGCTCCTGGGACAGAGAGAGCTCCTGGCAAGAGGGCCCTGGTGCACAGAGACAGGTCAGCGCAGGAGCAGCTCCTGTGCACAGCGCAGCAGCGCTGGGGGCTCTGACCACAGGCACCCAGGCAGAAAGGGATTCCAGGCAGCCTGGAGGGTACAGGCAGAGGAGAGCTCAGTGCAGGAGAAATCTTCACAGCTCTGCACACGGTAAGTCTCTGGCGGCAGGACAATGCAGGGGAGGTTCCTGGAAGGGGCTCCTGGATCCAGTACATCTCTGCCTGGCCAGGAGCTGCCAGGATGTCTCTTGTGGCTTGTGCAGTGTGCAGGAGAAGATGCTGCAGGGCACCTGCAGGGGTGCCCAGGGCTGTGGTGCAGAGCAGGGTCCCTGCTGTGCCCCAGGGGCTGTGTGCTGGGGCAGGGCCCCTGCCACCTGCCAGGCTCAGCACTCAGCCTGCTTGGGGAGCTGCCCAGAGGCTGTGGGGAGAAGCTGCGGGTGGAAGGAGCCCCCTGGCAGGGCAGGGCAGGGCAGGGCAGGGCAGGGTGCTGCTGCTGCCGAGAAGCTGCTGCCTGGGGCAGGCTGCTCATAGCCCCACAGCACCCCCAGGGTATTGCCCAGGGGGCTTGGTCAGAGGAAGGGCAGGGCAGGGGCTGCCTGCAAAGAGAAGGGACTTTCTGCAGTCTGCCTGCATTTTCCTGCTCTGATTGTGGGGCAGGCTCTGTGTTAATAGAGTGGCTGGATTTGCACAGGTGATGGAGCTTCCTATTGCATCGAACTCAGACATAACAGGTTTGTGACAAACCTGAGAATATCGCTTCCCTTCTCTCTTCTTACAGACTGCCCCAGGATTTTTCTGAGCTGTTCTTTAGGACCTGCAGACAGGGAGATGTCCCCAGAGGTGTTCTTATCCCCAGGAAGTGTCTGCAGGGCAGAACTGGGCACACAGTGGTTGGGATTGGGTCTGTGTGCATGGATGAGAGGAGATATGGGGACAGAGAAGCAGCTGCTGGCAGGGACAGCTGCAGGCAGCAGCGACATGGGCAGGCAGTGAGAGGGAGCTGCTCCCTCCCTGCCATCCCCTGCGGTGCAGGCGCTTTCCTTGCAGCAGCCCCATGTCTCCTCTCCTCCCAGCACAGCTTCTGTCATGGCAAGGAGAATCTCTGAGTCTTCCTGTGCTCTGCCTTCAAATCCATATTTTCCAGGGCAGGAGGTGCCTCCTGTGCAGCCAGAGCTTCTGCAGAAGGTAATTGCAATGTCCAAGATCCCTTGATCTGCCCTTTGGAATCAGCATTCTTTTCACTGAATTCTGTACAGCTGTGTTAAAAGGGAGGCATTTCCATCTGCACTTGGAGATGGTGCCTTCTCCTCCCAGCACAGCCCAGGTGATTTTTCAGCACAACCTCTGAGTGCAGCCATCCACCGGCTGTGTGGCAAGTAACCAGCAGCTGGGCACCAGGTGATGGACAGAGCAGCCCTCCTGGATGTGACCTCTGGCTGAGGTTTACACCCACAACAACTGGGCCATGGGGAATGTTTAACATTGACAACATCTTCCAGATGGGATGGGGTGTCTGAACCCTAAAACTCTGTGTAAGTAGACATATTTGCTGCACACCCCCTCCCCGCCCCCCCGCCACCTTCCTCCATGGCAGAAGGCATCCTTCAGAGCTCTTCACTCTCTGACGTCTGTGCAGGGCAGATGGCACAGGGGTGTGAGGACAGGCTCTACCTCACCAACACTGTAGCCTTGGCACCGGGTGGGGTTTGCCCTGCCTGCCCATGCCTGCTTCTCTCCCTTGCCCAGTGTGGCAGCTGGTGGTGTCTGATCCTGACAGGGAGTGCTGTGCAAGGAGGGTGAAGCAGGAGGAGATGCTCCCTGCTCTCTCCTTCCAGACACAGGCGGTTTGAGAGATGATTTCATCTCTTGGGGTGGGGAATAGGGAAGACTCACACGGAGTCACACGGCCAAACACCCCTCACTCAACAGAGGGATCCCCTTCCCTGGAACTCTGCTCCAAGCACATGGCTCTGTTGTCACCTCTGTGTACCACTGCTCTGGAGCAGAGATGGCTCACCAGGAGCTGCTGGGCAGAGGCAGCTGCTGTGTACAGCACACTCAGCCAGCACACAGCAGGGCTCCAGCCATGGAGAGACACAAAGGGCCTCCTGGAAAGAAAGGTAATGTGAAGGCTTGAATGAAGAATGAAATGAGCATTAATCAGAAAAATTTCCCCTGACAGTTTATATTTTTTTCTTCTTTGCAATACCCTTGATGAAGGTCATCAAATGATCAACAGCAGCTCAGTGAGTGAGTTCCTCCTGCTGGCATTCGCAGACACGCGCGAGCTGCAGCTCCTGCACTTCGGGCTCTTCCTGGGCATCTACCTGGCTGCCCTCCTGGGCAACGGCCTCATCCTCAACGCCGTAGCCTGCGACCACCGCCTCCACACCCCCATGTACTTCTTCCTCAGCCTCACCCTCCTCGACATAGGCTGCATCTCCACCACTCTCCCCAAAGCCATGGCCAGTTCTCTTTGGAACAACAGGGCCATCTCCTATGAAGGATGTGCTGCACAGGTCTTCTTTTTAGTCTTCTTGCTTGGGGGAGAGTATTCCCTTCTCACCGTCATGGCCTATGACCGCTACATTGCCATCTGCAAACCCTTGCACTACGGGAGCCTCCTGGGCAGCAGAGCTTGTGCCAAGATGGCAGCAGCTGCCTGGGGCAGTGGCTTTCTCTATGCTGTCCTGCACACAGCCAATACATTTTCTCTGCCCCTCTGCCATGGCAATGCTGTGGATCAGTTCTTCTGTGAAATCCCTCAGATCCTCAGGCTCTCCTGCTCACATGCCTACCTCAGGGAAGGTGGGGTACTTGTGTTTAGTATTTCTTTAGCATTTGGTTGTTTTGTTTTCATTGTGGTTTCCTATGTGATGATCTTCAGGGCTGTGCTGAGGATGCCCTCTTCTCAGGGCCAGCACAAAGCCTTTTCCACATGTCTCCCTCACCTGGCTGTCATCTCCCTGTTTCTCACTACCATCGTTTTTGCCTATCTTAAACCACCCTCCCTCTCCTCCCCAGCTCTAAATCTGGTGGTGTCATTTCTGTACTCAGTGTTGCCTCCAGCAGTAAACCCTGTCCTCTACAGCATGAGGAACCAGGTGCTCAAGGGTGCAGTATGGAAATTCTTTGAATATATGCTTCTTCAAAATCAATAATGTGCCTTCAAATTTCAACTTTATTTCAGAAACTCTTAGGAAAATCTTGTTTTCTTTAATTTTTCCTTTGTTTTCTCTTATTTTCTTTTTTTTTCTTTTTCTTTTTTTCTTTGATCATCTTATTCTTAGCATCCTACCTGTTAATTAATTTATTTTTTTAAGCCAATCATCTCATGGACCTATATGACTTGGATTCTTGTTTGCATATAAATAATAAAGAAGCCATGAGAACTTAATTCTTCTCAGCTGCCATCTCTTCCCATTTCCTCTGCAGCTGGGGGAGCAGCCCCAGCACACAGGAGGGGCTCAGGGCCAAGAGCCCAGCTGCCACATGGAGGAGCAGCCCTGGTGGCCCTCAGGGCTGCCCCTCACTGCCTGCTGGGCTCTGCCTCTCTGCTGCTTTCGGGTCAGGGCTACTGCTTCCCTGGAGCCATGGCCATGGCCAGCAGCAGGACATGGCCTTTTCACTGCTGCTCTCTTTTCACTTCTACACTCTCCACTTGTTTCTTTCCATTTCTGTTAGTCCTCAGATGTACTGTACCTTGGTGACAGTCCTGTTGTCTCTGCAGTGGCACCCCTGTGGCTGCAGGCAGCAGCAGGCAATGTGCAGCCCTGTGTCACAGCTGGCCTCTCTGCTAGCACCACTGTAACAAAAGGGGCTGCTCAGGGCAAACCCAGAAGCCTGGACACCTCTTCCAAAGGATTTCTTGTGTTCTTCATGGAGTGAAGGACACAGGCTGAAAGTCCCAGGGTGGTCTGTGAGGAGCCAAGGGCTGGACTAAGCTCCCTTTATGACGGGCATTCCCGTCTGCCCAAGCAGACAACAACTGGTCTTGGGCTCATCTGCATGGGACTGTGCCCACTGCTGTGGGGCTGATGGCAGATTCCAGCCTGGAGAGGAATCTGGAGCTGACAGGACATGTCAGGGGAATCCAGGGACAATGTGCTCAGTGACCAGTGATTAGTAAACCTAATTAAATGATCGACCATACAAGGTAGTGTCTGGTAACAAAAAACATGAGTCTGAGGAGTCCATGTGCTCTGCAGTGCTAAGAGATGCGATGAAGAGCCAGCAGGTGAAGGCCCATAAGACTGCAGAGTAATTGAGGAATCTGGAGCTGTCAGGAAATGTCAGGAGATCTCCAGGAACAACATAAAATGAGTGACCGTCCAAAGAAATGTCTGGTAAAGGAAAAGGCAAATCTGAGGAGTACTTGGGCTAAGGAGGGCTTTGGTATGCCAGGGGAGGCAGTGAAGAGCCAGCAGGCAAAGGCCCATAAGACTGCAGAGTAATTGTGGAGACCCTCGCTGGAGACTCATGGACCAGGTCTGGTGCAGAACTTGTCTGTCCTTTGTGCCCTTAAAGATACCCCATGGCCCTACCAAGACAGTGGTCTTGTGCTGCTGAGCCACCAGGGCAGATGGAAAGGGGATCAGCAGCAGAGATCCCCATGGAGTTGGGTATGCTACCCACCCTGAGCAGCACAGGCAGGGGGGCATTCCCCAGGGATCCCAGGGCACCACAGCCCCCTGGCTTTGCACAGCAGCACCGCCAGCTTGGGGCCCTGCAGGGAGAATGGGCGGGGAAGCAGCAATGGCTGGCTAGGCAGCACGGACACACTGCCCTGGGCAAGGCACTCTGGGAGCAGGGATGGCCCTGGGAAAGAGCAGGGCAGCATTTCTGGGCCTGCACAGATGGGCAAAGGAAAAGAGAAAGCTCTTTGTGCAGGGACCTACTCGGGGCAGGCTGCTTTGTGCCTGGGTCAGGCCTCCTGTGCTGGCCTGGGGAGCGGGGCTGGCCCTGCGGGTTACAGGCACTCTGCTGGGGATCTCCCAGGGAGGAGACTAGGGCTCCTGCAGCTTCACGGACCTCCATTTCCTTGCACCATAGTCAGCCTCCTCCTTTCTCACCTCAGCCAGTAACTACACATGCATGAGCTGCCTGCTTCCTCCTCCTCTAGAGGAAGAGGAGGAAACACATCTAGAGGGAGAGGGGAGAGAACATAAAAACTCACAAATTGAGAGATAGACACATAAGGAAGGGAAAGGAAAAGAAAAATGAAAGAAAAAGAAATTCAAACCCCAAACATGATGAATATTTAGTAACTCATCAATTTCCACAAGCAGACCGTTGTGCTGCCAGTCTCTGAGAAACTGTTACCTTGTCTTGGAAAGATGACCCCAATATTTACTGCTGAGCACCATGGTATATGGCATGGACTGTACATTTGGTCAGGCTGGGTCAGCCGTTACTGTAGGTTCCCCTCCCAGCCTCTTGCCTACCCACAGCCGACTAGCTGGTGGGGCATAGTGAGAAGCAGAGAAGGCCTTGATGCTGTGCAAGCATTGCTCAGGAACAGCGACCAGATTCGGAGGTGACCAACACTGCTCTGGTCACATATCCAAAACACAGCACCACAGGGGCTGCTCTGCAGAGAGTAATTCTGTCCCAGCCAGAGACAATAGAGGGCCCCATGATGGACAAGAAGGCTCCCTCTGAGCTCTGGAAGGAGCCAGGAAGGTGTTAATAAGCACCAGGACAATTGAGGAAGCCCAAAGGCCCTTCTGAAGGGTCACTGAGTGCCACCTGAGAGGCACTGCTGAGCAGTTGGGAGGGCCATGAGAAAGACTTGTGTGAAGGCTGTGAGAAACAAGGAAATGTCACTGCCATTGCCCCAGAGCTGCAACAAATCACTTGCCAGACTCCTCTGTCGGGGCTGTGTGAGCCCAGGAGATAGCAGTGAATGGAGCCTGCAGAGTGTGAGCCTGTCCAAGGTGGACTGACCAGAGCTCAAGTGCTCAATCTGTTGTGAGCAGGCAGAGGAGAGCTCTGCAGCCCCAGGGCATGTAGCAGCCCCAGCAAAGGAGTCTGGCGAGTGATTCGTTGCAGCCCTGGGGCAATGGCAGTGACCCCATGAGCTGGGTCTGCCTCCCAGCCTGCCCAGCACAGCCCTGCAGAATGCCCCCATGCTCCAGGCACCACAGCCCCCTTGCTCTGCAGAGCAGCACCGCCATCTGGGGCTGGGGCTGGGGCTGTGAGGGCACTTCCCTGGAGTGTCTTCTAGGCCAGCTTCAGGCACATGGCTTCTGGATGTGAGCATGATCTTCACTTTGCGCAAGGAGCTGAGATATCGCCAACTGGCACGGGGCTGGAACATTGCCTGTAAGGTCTCTCCTGCCCTAGCACCTCACAGGACTGGCACGGAACTGGCTCCTGTGCATCAGAGAGGCAGGGAGTCCAGCACCAGTGCTCGAAGGATCACAACCAGCTCACTTCTACCTGGGATGGTCCTGGGCCAAAAAGGGGGTGTTTTGTAGGTATGATAGGATGAGGTCAGTGGTGCCTCAGAAATTCCTGCGGTGGAATTTTTGTGGGTAGTGCCTCCCACAAAGGTAGTGCCACAAAGGTAGTGCCTTTTGTGGGTAGAGCCTCCTCTCCCCTGCTCCTGCAGCTCTGGGCTCCCTTCGCGCAGCCCTGGCTCTGCAGCACCAAGCCCTGCTTCGAGCCCTCCTCTGCATGCTCCCACCACTCCCTGATGCTGCTGTTGCCCTCTGCCGGGCACTTCCCAGCCCAGCCCAGCCCCTGCCCTCCTCTCCCCACCTCCAAGCCATAGCCTGGTCACCCAGTCTTGGCCCTTTCCGCTCGTTCCCTGAAGGCCTCTGAGATGTTTGTGCTGTGGCCTTGCTGTCTGTCCTGGCATTGTAGAGCTCCCATCAGCCCATGCATCCTTTGACTTAGCTTTACTCTTAAGATATGCTCACTGCCCACCCAACACAAGCACATGGTGCCCCTGGAAAACCCTTAGGATATCTTGGTGGCTCCTGATACCTCCTAGATGCCAGCAGCTCTGTCACATGTCAGACAGTACCAGAAAGCTGCTTCTTGACTGGTCAGGGCCTTCAGGGGCACTGGGAATCCACCAGTGATGACGCAGTCCAGCCCTGACTCCCTCACCCAGCACCCCGTGCCCTCATGCCTGTGTGTCCAGGTGGCACCGAAGCACAAAAGTGAGGCCTTGAGCCTGGTATTCCCTGAGCATCTTCTGCACTCCAGTTTGGGAAGAAGAGCCCTGAGCACTGAGCAACTTCATTTTACTAACAAGATGCCACAACAGAGGCCAGGCGTCATTTAGGAATAAACACATTTACAGAAAGCCTCTGGGTCACATAGAGGACTGATCATCTGGAAAAGAGGAACAAAAGCAAACATTTATCTGCAAACAGAATTTTAAACAATGCTATACCTAAAGGTCACAAATTGCCTGAGATTAACTTGAGTTAAACTAGAAAAGAGAGAGAGACAGTTTATTGCTAAGTAAATATTAACACTAAAATCAGTTTCTTCAATGTGGCTTTCAGCTCCTGGTTCCTCATGCTGTAGATGAGGAAGTTCACTGCTGGAGGCACCACCAAGTACAGAAATGACACCACCAGGTCCAAGGATGGGGAAGAGATCGAGGGGGGCTTCAGGTAGGCAAACATGGCAGTGCTGACAAACAGGGAGACCATGACCAGGTGAGGGAGGCATGAGGCTTTGTGCTGGCCCTGAGAAGAGGGCATCCTCAGCACAGCCCTGAAGATCATCACATAGGAAACCACAATGAAAACAAAACAATGAAAGGCTAAAGAAACACTAGCCACAAGTGCCCCGATTTCCCTGAGGTAGGCATGTGAGCAGGAGAGCTTGAGAATGTGGGGGATTTCACAGAAGAACTGGTCCACAGCATTGCCTTGGAAGAGGGGCAGGGAAAATGTACTGGCCATGTGCAGGACAGCATTGAGAAAGCCACTGCCCCAGGCAGCTGCTGCCATCTGGACACAAGCTCTCCATGCCCAGGAGGCTCCCGGGCTTGCAGATGGCAACATAGTGGTCGTAGGCCATGACGGTGAGAAGGGAATACTCTCCCCAAGCAAGAAGACTAAAAAGAGGACTTGGGCAGCACACCTTTCATAGGAGATGGTCTTGGTGTCCCACAGAGAATTGGCCATGGCTCTGGGGAGAGTGGTGGAGATACAGCCAGGTTGAGGAGGAAGAAGTACATGGGGCTGTGAAGGCGGTGGTCGCAGGCTATGGCGGTGAGAATGAGGCTGTTGCCCAGGAGGGCAGCCAGGTAGATGCCCAGGAAGAGCCCGAAGTGTAGGAGCTGCAGCTGCCACGACTGCGAATGCCAGCATGAGGAACTTGCTCACAGAGCTCCTTTTGGACATTTTCTGACATTGTACACAGCTGTCTCTTGGAGAGGAAAATGCAGAAAATATTATAACAGATTTCTCTGAGGAAAACCTACTGCAAGCCTTACAGCACCCACCCAGGACAAGCCTCACTATTTGCAGGAGAACCTTTGTGTATCTCCATTGCTTGAGCTCCAGTTCTTGCTGGCTGAGAGTGCCACTGGGAGCAGGGGCTGCTGTGGGCTCCAGCGCTAATCCTTCCTGCTGTGCAGCAGGAGGGAAGCAGGAACATGAGGGAAACTGAATTGCAGTCCACTTATCATATCCAGGAGCTTTGCAGTGTTGTTGTAAACAACTGATCTGACTGCAGAACAGAGTTGTAGGGATTTTGTTTGCTTTGTATTACTCCAGGTGCCCCCTGTAATTCTTAGGAGAGGTATTGGATGGCTGAATGCCCTGACACTTCTCGTGCACTCCTGGTGAAATCCTGTGGGTGCCAGGAGGCAAAGGGACTGTCCCTTGGTGACAACTGAGCAGAGCAGACCTGCCCACCAGTTCTGTTCTCACCTGCCCTGTGTCACCCCCCTGTGAGCTGCAGGACCATCCCACTACGGTATTTCCCTGAGAAGAAACTGGAGACAGTTGAGAGCAGAGAAGCACAAGTCTAAGTGCAGCTGGACAGCATCCTCAGGTTGTCTCCAGGTGCAGATCTGAGCAAGATAGAGCTTGGGAGCTTCTCCTTCTCTGCACTCTGCCTGCTGTGTTGGCCATGCCTGCCCCACAGCCCATGGGCTGCAAGAGGAGAGGAGGCCAGGGCGGGGCTGCTCAAGGGGAAAGCATCTGCACTTGCAGGGCATGGCCAGGAGGTGCCTGAATCCCCCCTGCCACGGCATTTCTGGCAACCACTCCTTCTGGCCACTTGCCCCTCTCTCTGCTGCCTGTAGCTGTCCCTGCCGAGAGCTGCTGCTCTGTGCCAACCTCTTCTTTCCCCCTGCCTGTGCTCACAGACCCCATTCCACGCAGCTGTGCTCTGTGCTGCCCTGCAGCACCCTGCCACCAAGAGGGCACTGCCAAGGGGCACCTCCATGGTTGCAGGAGCTATGGGGCAGCTGACAGAGAGCCTGGCATGGCCAGCCAGGGCAGGGTGTTCTGGACTAACCAGGGGCACCTGGGTTAGGGCACTCCAAGGGGCTTCTGCCAGACTTCCTCACCTCGCAGTGCAATCCAGCAGGACTCTCAAAGCCTACTCCATTGCCCACTGCCCTCCCAGAAACAAGACCCAGAAGGAGACCCTTCCAGGACCTGCAGCTGCATGGCCCTGCAGCCAGACACTTACCTTGTCAAGGGGTGTGGAGATCTCTCCTGCAGTCAGATCTCAGCATCCTCCCACTCCCAACTGCCTTCAACCCCTCTCTCCTGCTCTCCTCTCCCCGTGCCACCTGCGGTCAGAGCCCCCAGCGCTGCTGCGCTGTGCACAGGAGCTGCTCCTGCGCTGACCTGTCTCTGTGCACCAGGGCCCTCTTGCCAGGAGCTCTCTCTGTCCCAGGAGCCAGGCCCAGCTCAGCAGCAGAGGCCCAGCCCAAGACATTGTAATCACCCCTCAGGTGGCTTTGGTGATGAGCCCATGAACCTCAGGCACTGAGAGACAATTGAAGAAATCTCTCCAGAAGTCCAAGTCAGATGCAAGTTTCCTGCAGTGTCCCCCTGAGGGCCAGCACTGACATAGCCTCCCTTAGAACTCGTTAGAGCATAACATTGGAGGCAGTGAGGAGAAGTAGACAAAGGTAATGAGAAGGTGACGCTAATGTACTGAAAAACAGGCCTTGACCCCTGGCCCCCAGTAAGGGAGATCCTTTCCTTTCACACATTGCTCAGGGCTCTTCCTGGGGCAGTAGGAGATGGAGATGTGCATTGCCAAGTGCAGGAGAATGGTGCGACCCCTGTCTGGTTTATGGGTGGGGGCAAGGAGGCAATGAGGCCCTGGTACTTAACGATAAGCTGTCTCCTCATAGACCTCAGTGACAGAGACAACAGCCATAGCCATTGACATAAAGACCTCGGTCCTGTTGGGACTTTCAGCCTTTCCCATGTCCTTGCTCCTCTCCACACCCGGCTGTCCTAGGAACTCACAGACCTGCACCTCTTTCCATGCTGGCTGCAGACCCTTGTCCGTGTGGTGTCACACCAGATCCGAGCTGAGTACGATAACTCAGATTTTCTTGGTGGCCATGCTCCTCATAAGGCAGCTCTGTAGGAAGCTGGCCTGGTTGCTGGTGAGCAGGCACCACTGCTCGTATGGCATCCCTCGTGGTGCCTGGGCCCTCCTCCTCCTGGGCACTGCTCACTCAGCAGGCTCCCAGTCTGCCCTGATGTGAGGGGTTACACTTCTTCTGGTGCAGGACTAGGTTCTTCTTCTTTTAAATGTCAAGAAGTTTCTGTAGGCAAAATCCTGCAGTTTCTCAAGGTTCTCCTGGACAGATGCTCCATTCTGACATCTGTTAATGTCTACAGGCAGATGGCTCACCATGACTGTGCTGTCTCTCACATGATAATAGCAACAGGAGTTGCAGGACAGTTTGGACAATGCAGGAGTAAAAAGTTGAATGGTATTGAAGCATTGACTCAGAGAAGGGTGGGGGATGGAAGACTGCCAGGTTCCACCTTTTCTGTGCTTTTTTTCCATCCATTCTTTCATTTTGTGTGGAGCTCAACCCTACATTCTCAAAGCTGTGCAGGGACAAAATCAGAATGGCCAAATTCTTACTGGAACTCTATCTGACTATTACTATCAAAGAGAGTAATTTTATATATTATATGTATATATACTTAACAAGAGCATTAAGGAGCATCTCCATCCTGTATTGGATGTGGTAGGAAAGATAGTGGCATAGAAACATAGAAGACATGAGGAAAAGACTGAGATACTTAATTCCTTCTTTGCCTCAGTTTTTAGCAGCAAGACCAGTTGTTCCCCTAGGTACTCAGCCTCCAGAGCTGGTAGATAGGTACAAGGACCAGAATGAAGCCCTCATAATCCATGAGGAAATAGTTAGAGAACTGCTACTCCACTTAGATGTACACACATCTATGGGGCCAGATGGGATCCACCGGTCACTACCGAGGGAGCTGGCAGAATTACTTGCCAAGCTGCTTTCCATCATTGATCAGCAGTCCTGGCTATCAGGGGAGGTTGCGGTCAACTGGTGACTAGCAAATATGACGTCTGTCTACAGCCAAGCCTGGAAGGAGGAGTTGTGGAACTACCGATCTGTTATTCTGTCAACGGTGTTGGGAAAGCTCATGGATCAGATTATCCTGAGTACCATCACACAACACTTAAAAACAATCCAGTGATCAGGCCAATTCAGTAGGTGGTTATCAAAGAGAGGTCCTGCTTGACAAATCCGATCTTCTTCGAAGACAAGGTGATGTGCTCAGTGGACGAGGGAATGGCTGTGGATGTGGTCTGCCTGGACCTCAGTAAGGCTTTTGACACCGTTTCTCACAGCATTCTCCCAGAGAAACTGGCTGCTCAAGGCTTGGACAGGTGTACGCTTCATTGGGTTAAAAATTGGCCCTGTGGCCAAGACCAAAGTGTTGTGGTACATGGAGCTAAATCCAGTTGGGGGCCGGCCATTAGTGGTGTCCCCCAGGGCTCAGTACTGGGGCGAAGTTCTCTTCAATATCTTCATCGATGATCTGGATGAGGGGATCAAGTGCACCCTCAGTAAGTTTGCAGACGACACCAAGTTAGAAGCGAGTGTTGATCTACTCAAGGGTAGGAGGGCTCTGCAGAGGGATCTGGATAGGCTGCACCCATGGGCTGAGGCCAACTGTATGAAGTTCAACAAGGCCAAGTGCTGAGTCCTGCACTTGGAGCACATCAACCCCCTGCAATGCTGGGGGAAGGGTGGCTGGACAGCTGCCCAAGGGAAAAGGACCTGGGGATATTGGTGGATAGTCAGGCTGAATATGAGCCAGCAGTGTGCTCGAGGTGGCCAAGAAGGCCAACAGCATCCTGGCTTGTACCAGGAATACTGTGGTCAGCAGGAGTATTGAAGTGATTGTCCCTCTGTACTCGGCCCTGGTGAGGCCACACCTCAAGTACTGCATTCAGCTCTGGGGCTCCCTGTGTAAGAAGGAAGTGGAACTATTAGAACAAGTCCAAAGGAGGGTGATGAGGATGATCAATGGGCTGGAGCACCTCTCCTATGAAGACAGGCTGAGGGAGCTGGGGTTGTTCAGCCTGGAGAAGAGGAAGGCTCTGGGCAGACCTTAGAGTGGCCTTCCAGTACCTAAAGTATACTGGAAGGGTACTGTACTTTCCTGGGTACTCCCCAGGAAAGCTGTGGAGGGACTCTTCATCAAAGAGTGTAGTGATAGGACTAGGGGTAATGGTTTTAAACTGAAAGAAGTTAGATTCAAATTAGACATTAGAAAGAAGTTCTTACTCAGAGGGCGGCGAGGAACATGTTGCCCAGAGAAGTTGTGGATGTCCCATCCCTTGATGCGTTCAAGGCCAGGTTGGATGGGGCTTTCAGCAACCTGGTCTAGTGGAAGGTGTCCCTGCCCATGGCTGGTGAGTTGGAATTATGTGATCTTTAAGGTCCTTTTGTTGGTAACAGAAGATGAAATATACATTTATCCAATGAATATTGCTTAATATGTGTTACATTTGTGATGTACTGTGCCTGTGCTGCACTTGGAAAATACAAAATATATGTGCAAAGATAGCATGAGAGAATGCACAGATTTATGATGAGGAGTAAGGAGGAGGACTAAAAGAATGCCAAACTTGCAAGACATCTAGATAACAGGGGCCCCTTGGACCCCGGGAACTGGATCAAACCAACCTTACTGGTTTGGACTGAGACCAAGGGCTCAGAGAGCATGCGCAAGAAGAAAAGGTAAAAAGTTCAACTCTGATGAAGACATCTTACTTCATCCCGACGACCACCCGGACGATCCACCAGAGAGTACTATGCGAGCGCAGAAGGACTGATAATTAGCATACGAAGCAGGGGCTAGGCGGAGCTAGGAAATGAATATGCATAGATGTGTTGTAAAACCTAATGCATATGTAATATTTTAGGAGATAAAAGAGAATGTGAGTGAACAAATCGGACAAAGTTAGATTTGGGCAGGCATGACCCTAACTTCTGGCCCCTAATAAAAGCACCTTCATATAATCACTTTGTGGCTTATGTGTCTTTGTAAATGCTAACACTTTCATACACAAACTATTCTGTGATTCTGTAAATATGAAGCACAGCCCCATACCAGCTACTAGGAAGAAAAATTTACTCTATTGCTGCCAAAACTAGAACAATATCCATCCTTCATTCCATACCATGTCTGTCATGCTCAGGTCTGACACTTTCCAATTAATCACCACCACCTTTCCTGTCTTTTGATATGCACGCAAAAATATCATGCCCTTAGTCTATTAGTGTCTATAACATTAACATTAACATTAACATTAACATTAACAATAATAATAGTCTTCCTTTTGTGTCCTATGAAACTGCCTTTATCTCAACCCATGAAATTTTTCATTTTTTTTTCCTCCCAGTTCTCTCCTCCATCCCATTGGATGAATAGATTTGTAGTGCTGAGCTGCCTGCCAGGTCAAACCACAGCAAGTCTTTTTGGTGCCTAGCGTGGAGAACAAAGGTTGAGATGACAGATCTGATCAGAGCGTTTTAAAAGTAAATTGTTATAAGCATTAGATCAGTTTAACAGTTGCTGATCACAATGTTGATTTTTTTTGATCTTGGGTCTGTTGTGCTTGTTTTCAGAATTGTGTTGTATGGCACATTACTAACTGGCTGTCTTCCGTCATGCTTTTTATGAATTATGGGGGCTGGTTTAAGGTTACTGTTTTGCCGTATTGGATAACACTGATTTATGATAGGATAAAATTATTGCCACCTCCATACCAAAGGAACCATCTCTTCATCTCTTAGAAACTATTAATAATTACACTCTTTGCCTTTTCTCCTCAGGGAGTAAATCTATGCAGGGTGGTGGGGGATGCTTTTTCCCACTTCTTCACTCTCCTTTTCTCCTTCACCTCCTGCTTCTCCTCTAGGCTAATTACAGTAGCTCTTCAAAGCTTTGAATATCATTGGGATGGTCAAACCAGCATGCTGCTATCGTGATGTTTCCTGAATGTGTTTCAGGTTTTGTTTAAGTTTAAACAACTACTATCATGCCATCCAGAGATCTGTCTGAAGGCAGGAGAGTTAGGAGTGGCAGGGAGTGTGCGGGGACATGGCAGACACCTAGAGCAGTGGGCACCTCCACTGCTTTGGAACTTCACCTCTAAGCTAGTGCAGAATCCTAAAAGAAAACTGTGAAATGCTTGAAAAATGTGTGTCATCACGCTCGCAATTCCAAAGAGACATCAGTCATTGCAATGTGCTGGGGCTTGACCTATGCTTAACAAGCCACAGTCAACACCTCCCCAACCCCTGTGACTTTTCCTGCAGGCACACACCAGC